>NC_052056.1:88994942-89157442 GCF_903992535.2 Arvicola amphibius
TGCGTATGACTTCTCATTGCTCTGATGAAACACTTGGTGAAACGACTTAAAGAAGGAAGGGCTTTTTCTGGCTCCCTTCGAGGGTACAGTCCATCAGTGTGGGGAAGTCATGGCAACAGAAGCATATCTAGTCATAGGGACATCCGGTCATCGCTTCTGTGGTCAGGAAGCAGAGAGAGAGATGAATGCTGACCCTCGGCTTGCTCTCTTCCTTTTTATCCAGTCTAGGACTCCAGCCCATGGGGCATTGCCAGCCACATTCAAGGCGGTCTTCCCACATTATTTAACCTAGTAATACCACCACAGACATACTCAGGAGCTTGTCTCCATTGTTATTCCTGTGAAGCTGACAATCAATGTTAACCATCACGAGGTCCTAAAACAGCAAGTCAGCAGGTGTGGGCAGAGCATGGTGAGGGGCAGTGTGTAAGGACCGATGGGGCGAGTGCTAAGCATGTGTGTAGAAAGTGGAACCAGCCCATGCACTAGGAGGATGGGTTAATCGTTTATGGGCAGATGCTGTACATTTAAACAGACATGCGTTCCGGTTGGATTTGTGGCATCAGTGGCTGACTCTGGTGGCTGTGTGCAGTGGGGACTCAAGGAGCAAGAGCGAGACTAATCTTGACTATTGTGGGTCAGGCAGTTGGCCTGTGTGAGTTGCTTTGACTCAGGGTGGTAGCAATGTATGTGGGGAGGAGAGGCCTGGTTTAAGGCATGCTTACAAATCTTAAAATGGATGCTAGGATGGGTTGGAGGGGAGGAAGATGGAGGAATGCAATCAACAACGTTGCCTTGCTTGCGGGAAGCGATCGAGTCGTGTGAGCTCAGCTGCTTGGCAAGAGGATTATGAGTTCAGTGCTAATCTGTGTTTATAGAGTGAGTTTGAAGGCAGCATAGGCTACATGGTATGTCTCTTCAAGAAATTACCAAGCATAGCTGGTGTCCTGGTTCGCTTTTATTCTCAGCTTGGCATAACCTATAGTCACACTTAGATTAGATTGGCCTGTAGGCATGTCTGTAGGGGGAGGAGGTCCCAGCCCACTGTGGGTGACCCCATTCCTCTGACAGGTGGTTCTGTGCTGTATAAGGAAGCCAGATAAGCATGAGCCAGAAGCCAGGCAAAAATAAGTACCTTTGCCTTGTTTCTGCCTTAGGTTCCTTTTTGAGTTTCTGCCCCGTTTTCCTCAGCGATGGAGCGTGACCTGTAAGATGAGCTAAGCCCTTTCCTCCCCTAAGTTAATTGTGGTCACTGTGATATTTTTTCCAGCAACAGAGTGAACCTAGAACGTCTGGGTGTGGCACATATCAGTAACCCCAGCCCTTGGGAGACTTACACAGCAGTTTGAAACAAGCCTGGGTGCCTAACAAGACCCTTTCTGAAAATGAGAACACAGAAAAGCAAGCTCAATCTGTCTGAACGTTGGCCCTGAAAACCAGTGACATTTCAGCAGAAATGAATCACCAAGAAGTTTGCCAAAGAGGTGAACTGAGCCGTGTAGGGCCACTTACACCTGGGAATGTAGCTAATTATAACCGTATCATGAAAACACAATTAGAAGGCGACACAATTTGTGTGGAGAATTATAGCTGAAGAAGAAAAAAAGACTTCCAGTACGATTTCCCTCATTTTTAAGTCCAATTATCTTTTCAGCGTCCCCAAAAACAACTGTGATAACAATGGTTGCTGGTGGGAGAGTCTCAGGCTTAAATGTCTGGTCTAATTCTCATTTCTAGTTCTTGTAGTTTGAATATGAAATGTCCCCCACAGGCTCATATGTTCAAACACTTGTTATCCAGCTGGTGGTGCTGTTTTCTAAAGGTTTTTACAGCCTGTTGTCTATGGGTATAGGTGGAAGGCATGGAAGCATAGAGGAGGTGCTTGGTTTCTAGTCTGAGTTGGCTTCCTAGTCAGCCACTGAGAAGTGATCAAGCAGCCTCAAACTGCTCTAGTTACCATGCCTTCCTCAGCATGATGGGATGGACTGTCTCTCTGTAAACTGTGAGACAAGAATAAATTCTTTAACTAGGTTGTTCTAGCCAAATACATTTCTAGATTCATTTTATTTTTTTAATTTATGTGTCTGTGTGTCTTTTTGTGGGTATGTGCACATGAGTGTAGGTGCCTGCAGAGGCCAGAAGAGGGCATCCTAGAGCTGGAGTTACATGTGGTCGTAAGCTGCTCAGTCTGGTGCTGGGAACCAAACTCGGTTCCCCTTGAAGAGCAGTATGTGTTCTTAACCAATGAACCATCTCTCCAGCCTCTAGCCAGATATTTTAACAGTGCAACAAGAAAAACAAATAACAGGTTGGTGTTAAAACTAAACCACACTGTATTTGCATTTATTTGTTTGTTTATTAGTGTGTATGTGTATGTGTGTGCATACATGCACACATCTTCATGTATGTTTGTATGTGTACACCGTGGTGCATGTATGGAGGTCAAAGGACAATTTGAATAGATCCTGGGGACTGTCTGGCTTGGTGACCAAGGACCTTTATCTGATAAGGTACCTCAGCCACTTGAAGGCGACTGTATTTTAACTTAAGCAGGTGAATTCTGGAAGGATGACATAAGTTCCAAACATGAGCTGAGATTACATACTGAAGACATCCTAGCAGAGGTGTTACTGCATTATACTAGACACTTAGCAAAGCTTGGTGGCTAGGCCCAAGGTCACACCTGAGGTGTCGGAGGAGCAAAACAGGAGCACTTCCTTGCCCGCCTCACGTAACCCTGCATTCAATATCGTAAACCTAGCTGTGGACTGTTGAGTAACCCCTACCCCCATTCCACCCAGACTGTTTCCCACCTCACAGGGGGAATTAAGCTCTGACAGGCTTTCTCCTAAGGCAGGTGTGGAAAAATTCTGCTCGTCTACCTGGAACCTCTGGAGGTAAGGCAGACCTAAACCCAGGCTTCCTTCCTCATCATTGCTATTTTTATATTGGGTTTTATTATTCAAGATCTTTTTGCAAACAGACAAAAATAGAAATGTACAAAGATCCCTTGACTTCTCTCCTTTGGAAGGACTCCCCCCACCCCCACCCTCTTGTTAGGTTGTTCAGCTAATTAAAAGAAAACGAACCATTTCCCCAGAGTTTATGATTTCTAAAATTGCTTTTGAAATCTGACTGTCTCGCTGATCTACAAAAGCTGTGGAGCGGGCAGCTGCCAGGGGCCGTCCCCAAGGCGACCTTCCTCATTGCCTCCCTTCAACTGAGTTCTGTCACAGAAAAAAGTCTCCTGGAAGCCCATGCAGGACAGCTTCCTGCCTCGCCTGCTGAGAACCTCAAGGGTGCTTCTTTCCTGTGGAATGTTTGTGTGTGTGTGTGTGTGTGTGTGTGTGTGTGTGCACGTGTGCATATGTGTGTGCATATGTGTGCATGAGTGGGTGTGTGTGTTTGCCTCCCTGATGCCCTGAGCTTTGCTTATGTGTGTATATCTTGCTTACTGTGTTTCACCTCTGTCATAAAAAGACATGTTTCGCAGCCTCCCCCAACTCTTTCCCAAGGATTCCAGGAGGCAAGTACCAAATGGGCTCCAATCTCTTCATGAACACAAGTTCTGATGGAAGCTAACACATTTCTCCTCCTCCTCTTAGTGTGTATGTGTTTGTGTGTGTGTGTGTGTACGCATATTTCCCATGTGTGTACAGGCCTGAGGTCGATTCTACAATCATTTACCATCACTTTTCCACATTATTTATTGAGAAAGTGTCTCAGTCAAATCCAGAGCTCACCAATATGGCTAGTCTTGCTAGTTAGCCTGTTCTGGGGGTTTCTTCTCTACATTCTAATGCTGGAATTTGCATGGGGGCCGACTAGCCTACCTGGCGTTTATGTGATTTTCTGCAGATCTGTGCAGTGTGTCCCCATGCTTTCAGGCCAAGAACTTTAACTGCTGAGCTACATCTCCAGACTCAGCCTCCCTCCCCTCTGCTCCTTCCCCTCTCTTCCCCCCCTCTGCAGTGTGTCTGTGTGTGCATCTATGTGTGTTGTATGTGATTGTGTATATGTGTTTGTGTTTATCTGTATGAGTACAGACATGCATGTGCCTCAATGGGAGGGGGACAACCTCGGGGGTCTGTCCTCAGCTTCCACCGTGTTGGAGACAAGGTTTCTTGTTGTTTGCCAATGCCTACATCAGCCTATCTGGTCCATGAGACTTTGGGGATTCTCCTGTCTTTACCCACTATCTTAGGATCACTGGGGTTACAGACACACACTGTAGTATGTACCATTATGTGGGTTCTAGGGATCTGAGCTCAGGCCTCCACACTTAGGAAGCAAGTGCTTTCTTCATTAAGCCATCTCCCCAGGCCCACCATTGTTTCTAAATACAGTGGATCCTTGACTTGGAGGCTTATCCGGTAATTAATTCATAATTAGTCATTAACACATTAACAGGAGCAAGTTGTTAAAAGGACAACTCAATCAGACACAACAAAGGAATGATTGCATGGTTTTTCTCAGCAAGACTGCAGAATTCCAAAGATGTATCATAGAACCTCTAAGCTTCCACTCAGAAGGAAGATGCATAAAGTGCTTGTATTAGAAATTGAATCTGTATGATCCAACACCTTGGTCTGTTCTTTTATTTTGTTTGCAGTGCTGGGGATGGAACCTAGAGCCTTCAGCATCCTAGGCAAGAGCTCTATCATTGAGCCACACCCCAGGCTTTGGTTTTGTTAAGGTAGGGTCTTCCCATGTAGGCCAAGTTGGCCGTGAACTCATGACCCTCCTAACTGAGCTTCCTGAATGATGGGGTTCTATCTTCCACCATGCTAGACTCACTCAGCAAGTTTTAAATTTTTTTAGATTTATTTTATTTATGTGTATGTCATTGTCTATGTGTATATGTCCATAAGAACAGTTCCCTTGGAGGCCAGACGAGGGCATCCAAGACCCTGGAGTTGGAATTTCAGGTTGTTGTGACCTACCTGATGTGGGTGCTGAGAACCAAATACAGGTCTTCTGCAAGAGCAGCAAACTGCTCTTAACCACTGAGCCAGGTCTCCAGCTCCCAACAAGTTTTAATATATGTCGATGAGCATATTTTTAATATACAGATAAAATTATGTATAATGTTTCATTTACATTTTCTTGATTATAGTAGAAATATGTTGTGTTTCCTCTCATATAGAATCACAAAAGTGGAAAAAATTATTAGGGATGAATAAAGAGGAAATAGAGAAGGTATCCAGGACTTTTTCTGCAATGAACCTGGAGGAGACAGAAGAGATTGGCATCCACGCTGTGCTGGTCTCCTGGGGATGAGTGCACAGAATTGGAGCCGATGGCTAACAAGCCAGACTGAACTTGAAAGACTCAGTCCCAGAAGGAAGGAAGCCACTGCATTTCACCACAAGGCATTCACCAATTTGTCGACTTGGAAATATGCCAGTTTGGGGCATCTTTGTGTCTAAGGAGAAAAGGGGGAAGCTCATTAGACTGTTAACATCAGGCTCATAGTGTGAGAGAGACAAAAATGAAATTCAGGATCTCTGGGGAATGTGGACCCTGCTGCATATCCCACACTTCTAGTTGGGACCCTTGAAATATGGCCTCAGAGAATGGGGGCTGCAGCTAACATGAGAGTTATCACTGATGGTACTGAGGATGGGATCTAGGACTTTGCTTAAGTTAGGTGAACACTCTACCCCTCAGCCATGCCCCAGCCTTTCACTGAGGTATCTTAAGGGGGTGCTAACCACTGATCCAACACCCACAACCCTTCATGAACTGGGCAGGGGGGCATCTACGCAGGCTCCCTTTTACCCTTTTGAGATAGAGCCTTGGTAAGTTGCCTAGGCTTCTGGGCTTGAACTAGTGATTCTCCTGCCTTAGCTGCTTGAACTGGAATATCAGGCCTGCATCACCAGGTTTGACTAGGTTCATTGCTGATTAGGGCAAAACTACGGTCTTGTCCTGCATCTCCCAGATAAAGGTAAAACCATTGTCCCACAGCAGAAGACAAAACCTGTGAACAAGTTTTTTTAAAGGTGTTAAAAAAAACAACAACCTTGGGTTGGAAGATCAAAATTAATAGACACAGATCCAAAATCAAAGAATTATACCCCAAAGTGGATTGGATCACCTAGAAGGTGTAAGAGCCAAAACTACAATAATTAGTATGTTCAGGTATGTCAGCAAAACTAATTTTAAAAAGTCTCCCATCTCTAAGAAAGATTCAAAATGATATTCTGGAGTGAAATGTGTAGTTGCTAAAATCAACAATCCAGTGAGTTTCATGAAAAATTAGGCATGACCACCAGAAGGACAAATGAACAGGAAGACTATGGTGAAGCACCTGGAATTGTAGGACTTGCGGAGGTGAGGCAGGAGACTGAGTTTACAACGGCTCTGGGCTAGAGAGATCCTGTCTCAAAGGAAAAAGAATACTTGTTTGTAGGGTATGTACCATTAATGTATCTCAAGGAGAGTTGAGAGGGAATGGCCTGAGGCAAGAGTTGAAGAGCCTTTGGCTGAAAATTGCCCTAAACCAACAAAAGACAGAAAGACAAAGAGATGAAAAACTCTGATCAAAACAAATGCAAAGAAAACCCCATGTGAGTGTTTTTACAATATGATGGGGTTTTTACAATATGAAGTTGCCTCAAGAACTTTCCCCGGCGTGATGTAGACCACATCTACCTGTGCCTTATAAGCCTCCAACGCCAAGCCAAAGCATGATTTTGTCAGAGTCTTAACTTGCAGAACCAGTGAGTTCCTATTGACTTACCTGTAGAGAGTGGTGAGGAGCTGCTCACAGGAATGCGGATGACCCCAAAGCAGCTACATTACCAAAGTCATTCCAGCTTGGGTGACAACTTCCTTATAGCTGTACGGGTGGAGCACCCTGCTCAGGTCTCCTTTCACCCAATATATTAGCATTTCCCGAGACCGTGGGGCCACATGCGGTTAGGGCAGAATTGCTTACAGATGTCCAGGAGGTGCTGAGTGGGTGTCCCGGGGGTCCAGTGACCTTCCCATGTCCTTCTATGAAGGAATGAATGACAACAGTCAAGGCCGATTGCTAAGGCCTCTCACATATAGTCCCAGCTTCTTTGATGAAGATGATGGCTGTTGATGATATCTGAAGGATAACATTTTCCCTGTATCGAAGGCCTGGTCCCTAGCAAGAGGGTCTAACAACCTTTCAGTGGTTGGATCACGAGGGCTCTGACCCAATCAATGAATCATTCATCGGTAGATTCATAATTGGATGGCATTGCTGCGAAGCATGGGGAAACTTGTGGGTAGAATCTGATTGGAGGAAGTAAGTCTTGTCTCCGGACCTGTCCTCCTCTCTCTTGACTTCCTAGCTGCCGTGAGATGTGCAGATTTCCTCTGCCTTCCCATTCACTTATAGTGCTTCAGCCTCGTGGCAATGGAAACCATCCAACTATGAGCGGAAGCCTCCACGCCATAAACCACAAATCTTTCTTCCTTTAGTTTGTCGTTCTCATAGGTATTGGTCATTATGATGGAGAAGTGAGCCTCATGGCTGCGGTTCCTCACGGCTGCCAGATTGATGGGATTCAGACTATCTGTGGAAGCAAATTTTTGGGCATGTGTATGAGGGAGTTCTCTAAGTTGGGTTAACTGGGGTGGGAAGACCCACCCTAAATGTAGCTAGCACCATTCTATGGGCTGGGTTCTTAGAAGGAATAAGAGGGAGAAATTGAGCTGACCCCAGCATTCCTCTCTCTCTCTGCTTCCTGACTGGGGATGCCATGTGACCAGCTGCCTCCTGCTCCTGTTTTCATGCCTTCCCCACTGTGATGGACTGTGCCCTTGAACTGTGAGACACAGTACACTGTCCCTTCCTTAAGTTGCATTTGTTGGGTCTTTTTGTTACAGCAGCGAGTCAAGTCACTAATGCAATAGTTGAGCATAGTGACTGGTGAAAACTAAGACCAACAACAACAAAATCTTAAAACCCAAACAGTTGTTGGGCAGGGGTGGCGCACACCTTTAATCCCAGCAGTTGGGAGGCAGAGACAGGTGGATCTCAGTAAGTTCAAGGTCAGCCTGGTCTACAGAGCAAGTTCCAGAACAGCTAGACTGTATAGAGAAACCCTGTCTTGGAAAACAAGTAAACAAACAAGAACAAACTCTGACTAGTCACAATCAAAAAAACTTCCAGGGGCTGGAGAGATGGCTCAGTGGTTAAGAGCATTGCCTGCTCTTCCAAAGGTCCTGAGTTCAATTCCCAGCAACCACATGGTGGCTCACAACCATCTGTAATGGGGTCTGGCCTGCAGGCACACATGGGGACAGAATATCGTATACATAATAAATAAATAAATATTAAAAAAAAAACTTCCAATGACTATAGCTTACTTTCCTGTAGAAATGGTACAAATTGGAAGACAATAGACTCTTTAAAGTGATTAATAAAGAATGAAGGTTACTGTAAGTGTTTATAACCATAAATGACATCCTACAGACGTGATAGTTAGATAAAGACATTTGTGGTCCCTTAGAACCTAAAAGACTTGTTTTGTTGCGGGACGGAACCGCAAGAAGAGCTCTTCCTGGCAGGTGAGAAATGATTCCAGATGGAAGTGCGGTATCCGAGGAAGGAATGAAGGCAGCTTAAGGAGATTTAAAATGTGGTCAAGATGGCTAAACATAATGCACATTGAATGCTAAAGCCGATAAGAAACAACGTAGAGCTTAAGGTATACACACTTAAAACCTGACGATGATAAAAACAACAAGAAATGGAGATCATGTGGCTTAAAATATTGAAATCCCTCGCATCTTCTCACCAACACTCCTTACGCTAATTCGGGATCAGCTGTACCTCTAGGGTGAGATTAACAAGGTACATTTAAGCTCAGATACATCAATTAATCACAGTAGCTGATGGGGAGGAATATGCTAGCCTAGAGAAGGGGAGTTTTCAGGCTAAGATGAAGAAATGCTATGAACATAAAATCGAAACATCGGGCGAGGAAATGGCAGATGGCTCAGAGGGTAGAGGCACCAGGCCCCATGGCCTGTCCCCAGCAGCCATATGGTGAAAGGAGAGAACCGACTTTGGAAAGTTGTCCTCTGACCTCCACATATGCACCGTGGTATCCATGCATAGGCACGTGCGCACACACACACGGAGGCACGGAAAGGAGGAAGGGAGGAGAGGGAGAAGAGGTAGAGGAATGTGAGTGGAAAGAATAGTGGTGTAATTATACCCATATCAGAGTGGATTTGTAAAGACAAGAGTCATAACCCTAAGCAGAATGTCTGACTCAGCCGAAGTTTGTAACAATCTTAAACCTATATGCAACTAATAACACAGATTCAAAATGTATAAAACAAAACTGCCTCGATAAAAAGTAGAAATCAATAAATCCAATGTTACATTTGTAAACCTTAGCATGTTTTCTCCCCTTTTAAAAAACTCTTTTGTTTTGATGAATTTGCCTCTGTGTGTGTGTGTGTGTGTGTGTGTGTGTGTGTGTGTGCATCACGTGTATGTGTGCATGACATGCATGCCTCATGCCCATTAAGGTCATAAGACAGCATCAGATACCTCAGAACTGGAGTGACAGATGGTTGTGAGCTAACTTGTGGGTGCTGGGATCTGAACCTAGGAAGAGTAATCATTCTCTTAACCACTGAGCCATCTCAACGGACCCTTAACGTGTGTTTTTCTATAACAAGTAGAAAAACAAGACAAAAGAAAACGAGGAGGTAAGATACTTGACCATCTTAACTAGCAGAGACCATTACATGAAATGACCATAGATTATTCCTTGGCTTCAAATACACATGGAATACATACCATTCTATACATCATATGTTGGCTGTACCATCCAACCTCAACACATTTCAAGACTGAAATCAAATGCATTCTCTGGCCACGTGGAATTAATCTTGGAAAAAAACTGAAGAATAAAATGTTAAATCCCTGTCTGCTCTTAAGTGAAGCCACTCATATTAGTTACAATTCTCCATGTGGTGACCAAATGCCTGACCCAAGCAATGTAAAGAAGAAAGGGTTTGTTTTAGCCAAGGGTTTAGGAGGTGGTGTGATCCACTGTTGTGGAAAGATTATAAATGCGGCAGCAGGGACACATTTCATCTGTGGTTCAGAAACAGAGTGGGCCTATGAAGCTTCAAGGCCCACCCCACCATGACCCACTTCCTCCAGTGAAGCTCCACCCCCTAAAGGGACCACAGCCTCTGCAGTGCCACCAGCAGAGGACTAGGTGTTCAAATACATGAATCTATGGGTGACATTTCTCATTCGAACCATAAGATCATGAAATCAAAAAGAAATATTTGAATTAACAAGTATTCCGAACCAAATAGAAATGAAAATATAACATGTCAAGACATCCAAATCCCATAGCTCCTTTTTATTGCTTGGTAGTTTAAAACACTTATATAATGAATTTCCATCATTTTCACCCCAATTTCCCTCCCTTATCTCCCCAGTTCCACTGGGACTCCCTTATTCTCAATAAGCCCTCCTTACTTTGATGTCTTTCTTTTGTGTGCGGCCCACAGAGTTTAATTAGTCCCTTGCCCGAGCGGATGGAAGGTTATTCAGTGGAGCAAGGACTACACTTCTAAAGAATATGACACCTCAGTGAGTGGTGACCACCTATAGCCTCTCAGTGAGGGGTGACTCCTCATGGGACTCTCTGCCATCCAGGATGGAATGGCGGGCCTGGTTTGTATAAGAAGGCAAACTGAGCATGAATGCCAATGGAGGAGCCATGGAGTGAGCCAATAAGCAGCATGCCTCTGTGATTCCTGCCCCGACTTCCCTCAAAAATGGGCTGTGCATTGGGTTCATGAACTAAATAACCCTTTCCTCCCCAAGCCGATTTTGCTCAGAGTGTTTTCATTGCAGCAAGGAGCTGATCAGGATTAACTATCCTTTTATGACTCTGTCAAGTCAGGTGTGGATCAATGTGGTCAAAGTGTCCTTGATGCAATTGTTTTCCAAACACCATCTTCTGGGAGAGCAAACTTTGAATGTAGGAGCCTTCACAGAATGATTTAGAGTCAGATGTCATGCTAGTAGAGTTTAGAATTGGGAATGAAATCTAGGAAAATAGACAGAGGGCAGAATACATTGGAAGCGAGAGAGTTTTAGTTAACCAGTCCCAATCACTCTGAGTCTTGGCTGCAGCCCATGCCTGACCCTAACCAGCGGAGTCCTCCTGCCTTGTAGCCCAGTGCTAACATTGGTCTCCCACCAGATGATCCTAGCGGTCCCAGGGATTATCCCCTTGTTGTCGGTGGCCCTTCTAGCTCGGCATATGGTGCCTGAAAAGAGAAGGCAGGCTTTGTGTGCAACTATTTTAAGCAGTCAGATTTATGCAGCCATGCCTAAGAGGCCCCTAGAAGCTGTTTATTGTGAGATGAAACCGGCACTTTCTGGAAGCCTTTTTCTAACTCAGCAGGCTATGCCATTAGAGTCCTGACATGGCTCCTGGTCACGCAGAGAAGAACTCATAGGGTATTATTTTAAGACCTTCCCACTCCTCTGCTCAACTTCACCCTGCACACCTGGGATCCTGCACTACACTGACGGGCCCGATACTCCCCACTTGCCTGTGTGTCAACAGGAGGCTAAAGGAGGATACCAAGAAGGGGCAGATGCTCACGGTAGCTACCACTCACCTGGTTATGGCATTTTATGGCCGAGGACCCTGAAACTGTAATTGCCCAAAGGGCTTGGGTCTCTTCATTTCCTTCACAGCTGAGCGGGGATAGGCTGGAGTGGGGAGGGACAGACAAAGAGAAGCAATGCTTCTTGCTAAGAGACAAGAGGGGCATCTTCAGCCATTCATCTGCAGCTGATGCCTTGTGAATCAAATAAAATGGCCTTACCATTCCTCTCTTCACCCATAGCCACCGGTTCTTCCTTCATTTTTATAAGCCATTACTGTCTAAACCTTTCTTCATTTTTTATAAACCATTACTGTCTAAACCTGCACAAATGGAGACTGGATTCATCCCTGACATCATGGGACTACAGATCTAAAAACAATTCTGTAACACTTCATTTTCTGCTACTGGAACAGAATGCCAGAAGCTGGGTCAGTGCTATAGAAGAGAGGTTGGTGTAGTTTATAGTTCTGGAGGTTGACCCATCATAACCGCGAGTAATGGTGTGGAGCAGAGCAGTTCGCGGTTTCAGAACGTTCACATCGTGGTGCCAGGAGGCAGGGAAACGGGAGCTTTAAATTCTGTTGGAGAGGGCTTGGAGAAGGTGGCCCAGCAGTTCTGATCTCTCGCTGGTCTTCTAAAGAGCCCCAGATGAGTTCCCAGCACCCACATTGAGTGGCTCACAACTGCTTCTAACTCCAGTTTCCGTGGATCTGATACCCTCTTCTAACCTCTATAGGTACTCATATACATATACCCCCCACAAATATGCACATAATTAAAAATAAACTAATCAATTAGATCCAGTCAATTCCCCTGGTGCCCTCGTGGAATGGTATTACCCTGATTGAAGCTGACTCTTTCCTTCTTGATTAGTCCTGTCTGGAAACATTCTGGCAAACACACACCAGAGATGGGCCTCACCCTTGCCAATGAAGGTTACAATGTTCTTCCTTGGAAAACTAAAGTTCTTTGTTAGGAGGCATTACTTAAGGCACAAGTTGCAAACTGCTGTCCCACAAACCAAATCCAGAGCACAGGCCCTAGTTTATCTAGCACAGACAAGCTGAGTGTTTAAAAATTGGTGATATTGGAGCTGGGGAGAGGACTCAGGAAAGTCCAAGGGTCCATGTTCAATCCCCAGAAGCCACATCCAATAAGCAGGAGTGATGCAGCATGCTTTCAATCCCAGCTTGAGAGAGGGCTCAGCTGGTAAAGTGTGTGCTGAATCTGAGGGCCGAATTCAGATCCTAATGCAAATGTCATGGTATGGCCCCATGTACTGGGGAGGTATCTGGGGAGGGGAGTGGGGAGCGAGTCTGCAGCGTTCTCAGCAGCTAGCCTGGCTGAATTGGAGAGGTCTAGATTTAATGAGAGGCCTTAGCTCAAAAACTAATGTGGTCAGTGCCTAAGCAAGATCCATTACACCAGTGGTTCTCAACCTTCCTAATGCTACTACGACCCTTTAATCCAGTCCCTCATGTCGTGGTGACCCCCAACCATTAAATTACTTCCGTTGCTACCTCATAGCTGTAATTCTGCTACCATTACAGATTGTAATGTAGATATTCCATGTGCAGGCGATCTGACATGCAGCCACTGTCCGACTCCCAAAGGAGTCGAGACTCACAGGCTGAGAGCTGCTGCCTTACTAAATTAACCTCTGGCCTCCATATATGCATGGGCACACATATATGTGCACCTGTACTCACACGTATACATATACATACACACACGTGGTGGGAACCAGGAGGAGGGTTGGGGCTATATTTTCTGACACCCTTAACAAAAATGCGCACATCCCTGTCTGGCGGTCTACATGACGGATACTCTGTCCTGACGTGAACTTACTAATTTTTCATAGATTCTGAAAATTATTTGAGAATATTATCCCCAATTCGGGTCATGACTCTGAATCTTCTCAACACCCAGGAAACACAATGAGTGAGCTCTTTATTTAAATTAAGTAATCACGAGAGCACACCAGGAAGGGAGGAGAGTGTCTGGCTGCAGACGGAATTGGTTTAATGAAGGCTCTGGGATAATAGACTGAGACTTCTGTCTGGGCCCTGCTTGAACAGCATGCTGCGGAGGTTAATTGGATCAAGCCTCGATGTTTCCTTTCCCCGTTTAAATCGCAATTGCAGGGGGAGGCCACCAGCTCCCAAATCCAGTACATTCTTCCTTCAAGCTGGCTCCACGTTGAAGACATTTATTGTGGCTGTGATTTAACAAGCTCCGAGAGAACCAGACAGCCAAATAAAACCACATATCAACAGCACTCAGGCATACTTATTCTTGAGGCTAGCTGTTGGCTTTTTCTGTCAGGGAGACCAAATGATTGTAGATAGTGTTTTCTATACTGTGTGGCATAAAACAAAAAACAAAACAAAACAAAAAAATCCCACCACCACCAACAACAAAATCAACTGTGAAACCACGTATGTGGATGAGGATGGTAGCCATGAAGGACCAAAATTATAATACTACGACCAATGGCTCATTTTCCTAGGCCTAGAAATTGTATGGTAAAAGTGAAACACACACAATGTTGGTTTTACATTTTGTGATGGACTATCTGTGATAAACAATTTGAATGAGCAAAGATTTATTTTTCACTCATAGTGAAATCTTCTGAAAGATTTGACTCATGAGCACTGTTGGGTTAGCTTTTTCTGTTTGTTTTGATTTTGTTTTAATGAGTCAAGGTCTCTCTGTACAGTCTTTGCTGTCCTGGAACTCACTATATAGACCAGGATGGCCTTGAACTTGAAGATCCACCAGCCTCTGCCTCCCACGTGCTGGGACTAAAGGCGTGTGCTACCAAGCAGGGCCTAGTTAGTTGTGACAACTTGACAAAATCTAGAATTATCTGGGAAGAGAACATCAATTGATTCAGTTGCCCAGATCAGATTGATCTGTTATATCTATGGGGGGGTGTATTAATTGTTCATTGATTTAGAAGGACCCAGCCCATTGTGGGTGGTATCACGACCTTGACAGGTGGCTGTAAGCTGTTTTTAAAAGCCAGCAAAGCACGAATCTAAGAGCAAGTCAGCTGAAGAGCACTCTCCTCCATGGTCCCTATTCTAGTTCTTGGCTGTGAAGTGAGTTCCTTAACATGGCATCATGCTGTGTAGGATAGCAAGTGGGTCTGCCTCCAAGTTCCTACCTTGGCTTCCTTCAATGGTTGTGTGGCAAGGAGCTGTAAGTTCAAATAAGCCTCTCCTCCCCAAGTTTCCTTGGGTCAGAGCATTTTATCAAAGCAACAGAATGGAAACCAGAGCAGTTTGACCTTGGACAAGTTATTTAGCATCTTTGATGGATAGTTCACGTGGCTCTAGAAGGGCATAAAATATACTTTCTTCAGAGTGGTTCAGTGGACTCCATACGGCCAACTTGGAAATAAAAATTAACTAGCATGGTCAGGGAGGAGGGAATCAGGGATGGTGTGGGGTAGAAGAGGTGAAAGGAAGGAGAATTGAAAGAAACTATTTGAAAATATTGCAGTGACATAAAGCACCTTGTATACTCGCTAATTAAAAAATATTAATGAAATGTCCCAAAACAACTAGAAAGAACAGAAGTCTAAACACATACGAAATAAGATATACTGTCCCCCAAGCAAAGTCTTGCATACTGCTGCAGAATGCATCTTCCTTTCTTGGTGAGACTCATCGATTCTCTCAATCCGCCATCTACTACTGAAAGTCCGTTCTACTTATTTGATGGAGAATATCTTTGCCGTCAAGCACCTGACCTCTGCAGGCTGCGGTGCCTCTTGACAGAGACCGATCTTACATTCAGACCAGCCCCCCATTCATCTTCTTTAAATGCCATCTTAAACCATCTTATTCGAATTTACCACTCAGAACCTTTTACAGGCTTCCCACTGCCCACGTGATAATGCAAAACTGTCAGAGTTTGACTGGGAAGCTCCGCACAAACCAGCTCCTGTTCAGTCATGGACTCTTTGGTTGTTTTGAGACAGGGTGTCATGTAGGTCAGCCTGACCTCGAACTCACTATGTAACTGAGGATGACCTTAAACTCTGAATTCTCCTATTGCCATTTCCCCTGTTCTGGGACTATATGCTTGTGCCATGATACCCTAGCTTAAATCAGCAGTCAAAACTCATTTAGCCCACACATTTCCAAATGCATGATTCTGATTGGTATATCGTCAATAGATTCATTCCTCTGCTCATCCATCCATCCATCCACCCAGTAAACATTGGTTGAGCATCCATGATGGGCCAGGCATTGTGCACAGAGGTAGAGTTCTCTCTACAACAATGACCCAGTCTTGGATGTCAATCAGTACAGTCACCATCTGATGAGTTGCCCAAAGAGAATCTTACCATTCAATTCGAGAGAAACTGGAATGTAGAAGAGTCAATACCCAAGTGTGATGGTTGGTTTTAAAGGTCAACTTGACATAACCTAGACACATCTGGGAAGGGTGTATCAATGAAGAACTGTCTGGATTAGATTGGCCTACGGGCAAGTCTATGGAGAATCATCTTGACTGAGCTAATTGAATGAGATGATCCATACTGAATATGGGAGGCACTGTCTCATGGGTTGGGTCCTAGACTGAATGAAAAGGAGACGCTGAGCTGAGCACTTAGCATGGATGCATCCATTCCTTCTCTCTACACTTGAACATGGATGTGATATGACTTGTTCTTGCCTCCCTGACTTCCTACAATGATGGACCATGTCCTAGGCTTGTGAGCCAAAAAAAAAACAAAAAAAAAAACCCTTTCTCCCTTGACTTGCTTTTGACATTATATTTTATCATGGAGATTGGAAGGACACTAAGTTAGCCTATAGGGTGGAGGAGAGAGACCAGAACTTTGGTTTTATCAAAGATATGGTATGGTAGGACAAAGGGAGAGACATTTGAGATAGAAAGGAAAACACATACCAAAAAGAATAAGTAAAAGGACCAACCAATAAATTCCCCAAGGAGGCTCTGAGAAGACGGTATAAAAGTCTAAGTGGTTCAGGAGGACTGTGTGATGCTGAACTCAAATTAGACGACGTTCATTGGCTCTGTGAAGTGGTGTATGTGACTGAGGTCAGTATTTCTCAGCTTGCACTTGAAAATGGAGTAGAGCACTTGCCTGGAATACTTTCAGAGGGAGCTGTGGGTATAGTTCAGAGGGTGAGAACTTGTCTAACATACACGATGCCCTCCCTGGGTTCAACTCTCAGGCCCTAGGTAGGTGGGCGTAGGCTAGACGAGAAAGCTAACTAGGTGTGGGCCAGAAGCATTCCTCCATGTTTTCTACTATTGTTCCTCCCCTGACTTCTTTTAATGATGCATTGTGACCTAGAATTAGGGAACTTTCTTCCCTAAGTTCCTTTTGATCCTGGTATTTCATGGCAGGAAGAGGACATAATAACCGACACACCTTCCAGTATCTTCCTCTTTCGTGTCTTATGTATCCTTGTCCCTTCCTGTCCTTTCTCGGTGCTTTGTGTGCACATCAGACTATCCCGATATGAGAGAGAGAGAGCGTGTGAGTTTTGCCCTTCTGAGTTTGGGTCACCTAGTTTAACATTATACTTTCTAAATTCATCGATTCTGGTGCAAATGTCATTGTTCTCCAGAGATGGGTCATATTTAATTGTGTATATGCGCCATGTTTTCATCATCCATTCGTCTGTTGGTGGACACATAGGCTGGCTCCATCTCCTTGCTATCATGACTAGAGCAGCCAGTTAACATGGATGTGCAAGTTTCCTTGCGGCGCTTATAGTTTTGACCGGCTCAAATGGCAGTTGTATGAAAAAATACATATCACGTGCGTGGAGTCTTATCATGAAGAAAAGTTTAGTGTGCACACAAATAATAAAATGCGATGAACTATCAAGGTGTCCTGTACTGGGTGAAAGTAATTGGGAGAAGGAAGAGTACTGACTGGGTGCTGAGTGAGGAGGCCTAGTCAAGAAATGGCTGGAAGAGGGTGGAGAGATGGCTCAGCACTTCCACCAAAAGACTCCTACTTGAATCCCAGCACCCGCATGGCAGCTAACACCCATCTGAAACCCTACTTCTAGAGGATCCAATGCCCTCTGCTGACTTCTGTGGGTACCAAGCATTCCAGTGGTGCATAGACATACATGCAAGCACACACACACACACACACACACACACACACACACACAAATGAAATCAAGTACATCTTTTAAAAGTAAAAGGAAAGACAGAAAGGAATGTCTGGAAGTCAGTCATGGTAGCTCACAACTATAATTGCAATGCTTGGGAGCTGTAGATGGGAGGATCAGGAGGTCAAGGTGATCCTGAGAGCTCAAGGCTAGCCTGGGCTACTTGACACCCTGTTTTGAAGCAGAAAAGTTGCTGAACTTCTTCGTGTTGAGCACCATAAATGATCCTTCTCAATCAGTACCCTTGGTCTAAGCTTGTTTAGGCTAACCTCCATTCTAGACGTAGGGATTTTCTTCCTGACAAGGTTAGGGTAGATGTCTTTTGTCCCCCAGACTTAATTCCAGAATTTCAGTTTTAGGGTTACCAGTTATTCCTCTAGGATCTCACGTTCCACTACTAATATACAAAAGCAAGCAAGCAGGGTCTGGGGCTGCTGCTCAGGTGGTAGAGGATTTGCCTGGCAGCCACAGATCTCTAGCTTTGTACCTACCCTGCACTCACATGAGCTGGGCGTGGTTATGTATGCCTGTAATCCTCGCAGTCTTGGGGCTAAGACACAGAGATCATGAGTTCAAGGATAAGCAGGGCCACAATGAGACAGTGTGAGGCAATGTCTCAAAATAATATGGTACATTTCATTAAATTAAATCAGAATGCTGAGACTGCTTCATCAGTAAGTTGCTTGCTGCGCAAACATGAGGACACTAGGTAAAGCCCTATGTAAAGTGAAATTCAGATTTGGGGCTAGTGAGACGGCTCAGTGGGTAAAGCACTTTGCATGCAAGCCTTGTGACCTGAGTTTGATCTCTGAAACCCACATTAGGATGGAAGGAGAGAACAGACTCTGTAAATGGCCCTTTGACTTCCATAGGTACACACACACACACACACACAAACACTACATGCACAAACTAACAATAAATAAAAAGGTTTTTAAAAATCTAGGCATGGTAGTAACACTAGTCATCACAGTAGATCTCTGAGCTCACTAATCAACAAGTTCAGCCCATCCATGAGCTCTGGGGTCAATGAAAGACCCTGTCTCAAAAAAAGTAAGGCAAGCACAATTGAGGAAAACATCTAATATGCACTCATGACCTTCACCCTCCTACACACACACACACACACACACACACACACACACTATAACTGAGGATGGGGCTGGAAGGAGAATTTAAGGGAAGCATCTCAGGTGTGATAAAAATACCCTGACAAAAAGCAATGTAGGGAAGGATTTATTTCCTCTTACAACTCCTGTATAGAGTATGTCATTGTGGGAAAGTCAAATCAGAACTTCCAACAGTCACATTGTAGCCACAGTCAATAGCAGATAAAAAATGAATGCATGGATGCTCATATACTTGCTTGCCCATGATCACCTTGAATCCTCCTCTCTTGTATTGCAGAAGCCCCTGCTTAAAAAGTGGTGCCGAGCACAATGGGCTCAGTCTCCTTGTATTAAGTAACTTAATACAGACATGCCCACAGGCCAACCCAACATAGCACACACTCTTCCCAGGTGATTCTAGGCTGTGTCAGTCTGGCAATTCATACTAAACCATCACAAAAGGAAAACAGCATGCAATTGCTTTATTAGTCCCCAGACGAGGAGAAACTTGAATCCACAGGTTCATGCAGATTGTCAATGGCTACAGGGTCTCCTGTGTCTGAGGACTGGGAAGGCAAGTTACATAAGCTATCTGGTGATGGAATCCCTAGCAGGGTGTCCAGAAAGTGATTTCTCACCCTCAGATCCCCTACTCCACCCTTGTCAGATTGGTTTCTCTTATCTATACTTTGTCATTGATGAACACCCACAAGACACACTTGGTTTCAGAGCCTCGTGTGATTAGGCTGAGAGGCACACTTGAAAAGGAAGATAGAGGCTGTCAAAAACCAAATTGGCTCCCCTCTCTTTGAAAGGAAGTGCCAGTGTGCTGAAATGGCCTCATTTATTTTCTCAGTTCTAAGGAAGAGCAGGTATCATTGGGAGTGACACCCTCGCCAGGGCCCTTATTGTGCTGAAAAGCTTGAACCCAAGAGTAAGTGTGATTTAACTTATGACAGAGAATTAAGGTTGCAATGAGGGAGAAACTGAGGTGAGGTGGCAGGCTTTCCTGCCAGGAACTAATTTCTAGATGAGTCTCCTGTTAGTGCCACAAAGAAGTGGTTGTGTACTTTTCCTGTTCTCACCTGTGGTTGTTAACCTCCATAGTCAACGCAGTTGGATTTGGAGTCACCTAGGAGACACACTTCTGGGCACCTCTGTGAAGATGTTTCCAAAGGGGTTGGATGAATAGGAAAGACCTACCCTGCGTATGGCTGGCACCATTCCCTGGGCTGGGGCTATGAACTTAGTAAAAAGGACAAAGAAAACCAACATTCGTCTCTCTCTGCTTCCTGACCATGGGTGCAATGCAGCCAGTTGCCCCCACCCTCCAGTTGCCATCACTGACCCACCATAGTGGACTCTACCTTCAACTTCAAGCCAAAATTAACACTTCTTTTCTTAAGTTTCTTTATCAGATATTTTGTTAAAATGGTGAGAAAAGTAACTAACCCACAGTCATGCTGCAATTGTAGCTTCTCTTCAGCCAGCATCTTAAGAACATTTTTCCCCCTGAGAATAGTAGTAAGGAGATCCAACTCTGACTCTTGGTTGGTTGCTGTCTTTCCTGGTCACCTGACCTCTGTAATTCATTCTCATCATCCATCAAACAAGGACTCATACCCCAGATGTTCTACAGGCAAACAATCCAATGGCCATCATGCATTGAGATTATCATCACTTCCATTTCTCTCTGTAGATGGAATGATTATTATCACTGCCATCCTTTTCTTGTATAAGAAAAAAATTTAAAGAAGACGAAGCCAGTGTAGTTCTGAAATTTGTACCTGTTATGGAGATTGATTATCTCCTGAGCTGAAATATCTTCCCTAGGGGATTGCTGCCTATCCAAACTTTCCATAGATGCATGCTCTACCACTGACCCACCCTCATCCACTCACTGGGGGATTCTAGGCAGGGGCTCTACCACTGAGCTACACTCCAGCCCCTCACTAGGTGATTCTCTACACTGAGGCAGAAGACAATATCAGCTGTCATTCCTCGGGCAATACCCACTTTGTTTTTTGAGATGTCTCTCACTGACCTGGAGATCACCAAGAAGGCCAGACTGACTGCTCAACAAGCCCCAGCGTTCTACTGGTCTCTACCTCCTGGACACTACGATAGCAAATATATGCCCATATGCCTTTTATCCTTACATGAGTTATGGGGGATCAAACTCAGGTCACTGTGTTTGCAAGGCAAACTCTTTACCCATTGAGCCATCTCCCGGGATCTACATTCTGGGGTTTAGAAAAACTAACTATATTTTGCCA
This sequence comes from Arvicola amphibius, assembly GCF_903992535.2. Classification (NCBI taxonomy): domain Eukaryota; kingdom Metazoa; phylum Chordata; class Mammalia; order Rodentia; family Cricetidae; genus Arvicola; species Arvicola amphibius. Next base: position 89,016,141 of record NC_052056.1, read on the forward strand.
GGATAGAATAACCTTTAAAAATACTTTCTGTAGAGACAAGGTCTCTGTAGATCAGGCCAGCCAGGAACTTGTGGAAATCTGCTGCTTCAGTGTCCCCAGGTCTGGGATTATGGATGTGAGTCACCATGCCCATTTTTTTGTAACATTTTTTTATATAAATATGAGAGCAAGAGAGAGACGACTGTGGCTGCAAGTGGGAAGAATAATGTGTGCAGAGAGGACTTTCTGATTTAGTGAGTCATTCTTATCTCAGAACATCATTCTTCCGTCTTAGGCAGAATTATTTTAATCAGAGGTGAAACTCGTTCTCAGAAGAAGTCATCTCATTTTTCATCGGTGCACCCACCTGCAGAGAGGTGCTTAGTGCGCCCGACCTCTCTCTCTCTCTCTCTCTCTCTCTCTCTCTCTCTCTCTCTCTCTCTCTCTCTCTCTCCCTCTCCCTCTCCCTCTCCCTCTCCCTCTCCCTCCCTTTCCTCCCCCTCCCTCCCTCACTCACTCACTCTCTCTCTCTTTTTCTCTCTCTGGGTCTCTAGCTCTTGGTATCCTACTCATCGATGGAGATCTGGGTTCTAAGATAATTCATATTAAGATTAATAGACCACAGGCTTGTATAGATGTTGGATTCCTGTGCTTTCTGGGTACCAAACTGACCTATATATATAAAGGATCCCAAGCCAGAACTGGTGGTTCAGGCCTGTCACTCCAGCTTCTTGGGAATCAAAGGTAGGAGGACCACACAGTTGAGGTCTACCAGGACTCCAGAGTGAGAAAAAAAAAAAAAAAAAAAAAAAAAAGGCTGAGCAACTTTGTCTCAAAATATAAAAGTAAAAATAAGGCTGGGGTTGTAGCTCAGTGGTAGAACACTTACCTAGAATCCCCCAGTGAGGGGCTGGGGCGTGGCTCAGTGGTAGAGCACCTGCCTAGAATCCCCCAGTAAAGGACTGAGGTGTGGCTTAGTGATAAAGCACTTGACTTATGTGCACAGGTCTTTGGGCTTGATCCTCAACACTAAAGACACACACACTCACACATACAATACACCTGCACACACACACATCAGTTCTTCACTACTAAAACAATTATCTGAGATAAATCAATTCAAGAAAAAAAAAAATTCAGCTCCATGTGCCTTAGTTGTACCTTTCACTTTCAAGCTAGTTCCAGGCATTACAAATTGACTGGAGGACGTGTTATAGCAGAGCAAGCAAGCTCCTTCCCCACGGTGCATGGAAAGGAAAGGAGACTAACACCCCATAATCTCCTTTGGGAGTACACCCCAATATACTGCAGCCTCCTACCAGGACTCCTAATAGCTACAAGCTGAGGACTAAGCCTTCAACAGACAGACCATCCTGGAGGTGTTGCTGATCCAAATTGGAGCAGAGAATCATCCCAAAGGAAATCCACTGGCTTGGAGTGTAGGCTCCGTCAGTAAAGTGTTTGTCGTGCAAGTGTTGAGGATTAAGTTCTGTCCCCAGAACCCACGTAAAGAAGCTAAGCACAGCAGGATGCACTTCTAATCCCAGCATTGAATAGACAGAGGTGGGTCTGCGGAGATCTGGGTTGCTGGCTAGTCAGTCTAGCCAAATCACTAATCAAGCCAGTGAGAGATGCTGTCTCTGGCAGCACCTGGGGAACTACACCCAACGTTATATTTGCATATGTTGTATTTGCATTGTTATATGTGCACCTACACACACTCCACACATATTCTCTCTCTCTCTCTCTCTCCTCTCTCTCTCTCTCTCTCTCTCTCTCTCTCTCTCTCTCTCTCTCTCATAGAAAAGCATACTATTAGAAGCTTCTGGGTTTCTGTAATGCATATTCCCAATTTACATGAATCAAAAGACCAAACTAGCTCATTAGTCCTAAACTTAGACACGGTTGGGTTTCTGGGTCCCCTGCAAGCTGTCAGCACACTGACCACCGTAGGAACATCTCCTGCACTTTCCTTTCAATATAATGACATGGCTCTGCTTGCCCTTCCTGAGAGTGTGGCAAAGATACCAACTCAGGCACAGGAGAGAAGGATTTGAATAAGAACAGCCTGCTTATGCATTGGTATGTTTATTTTTCAATGCATTCCAATGTGTCCTTTTAATGCGCCTGCTTTTCTACTGTTCCCGTGAACTTTGAAAATTAAACAGCGCGGTTTTTTATCTCCCACTCCCAGCCGACATTCCCAGTCACCCTTTTTAGCTTGGTTTTCCTCTAGGCTCCTTGGAAACCTTTCGATGTTAACTTTTTGATTTATGTTGTCTCCGTTTGACATTGAAAGTGGCTAACCCTGACAAACACTTGCACTCTGGTGTTAGGTCTAAATCGGACGAAAGATAATCCCAAAATAGAACAGCTTTTTTTAAAAAAGTTTATGGTGTGATTGTAGAAGAACCGTAAAGTTTTTTACCTGCTGAAACTCAAATGTGGAGAGTGAAGGATCAAAACACGGATGGTTTTTTTGGGGGGGGGGGTCGCTGAGGACTATGGAGGAACTCCCTAAATCATAGAAGACAGAATTTCTTCTGAATCAACTGTAGACGTGAAGTACAAAGGCAGAAGAAGAAAAAAATAAAGCATTTGTCTGATTAGGAACGGAACCAAGGAATCTTATTTGAGGCAATAAACTGAAATCTCAAATCCCAACCCATGATAGTCTGTAACACACAGACGGCAGGTTCAAGGGTGCACTAACTTGACACGTCCGCACATCCACACATGCATGTGCTTCCCACACATGAGGGATGTGCACTCATACATGCACTTATTTTGCTAGCCTTTCATTTCTGAAGACAATATATTATCAAAGTGAACACATTTGTATTAGATCACAGGCCCTCTGACCTTTTCTTCTCTCTCTCTCTCTCTTTCTCTCTCTCTCTCTCTCTCTCTCTCTCTCTCTCTCATCTCTCTCTCTCAAATCAGGCCACACCCTACACAAGGACAGCCCCTGCTGTGAAGGTTAGAGGACACAGATCTCTGTGGAAAGCTCAAGCCTAGCCCCTCCCCATCCGTCCCCCTGGCAACTGCAAGATGGTCCAGCCCAGTCCCTCCATCCTCCATGCTCTTTGTCATATAGATAAGCCAGGCTAAATCTCACGGCTAGTAGGGGTACATGAAACTTCCTGTTTTCCTTTAAAGGGTTGTAAACGTTGGCCGTCTTTGTCACTTGGGAGGTTTCTCCGAAGACTGTCTCCTTCAGCGCACCCCACACTCCCTGTTGCCATGTTACCCATGGTGGTCATCTCTTACTCGTTTGTTTTGACTGTCTTTCTATCTCATAATGCAGTTCTTCTTCAGGTTTTTGAAGGGAAGCCTCTCTCTCCATTTAAGGAATGTCACGCATCTCTGCTAGGATCCTCTAACCTCCAGTCCTAGGTAGCTTTGAGTTTGACTCTCCTCTTGAAACAGCCCGGAATCATCTAAGAAGGGAATCTCAAGTGACTATCACACACACACACACACACACACACACACACACACACACACACCTAGAGAGGTTAGTCTGTGGGTAAATCTGTGGGGTGATTGTCTTGGTTGTTAACTGATAGAGACAGGCTTAGCCTACTATGGGCAGCACCATTCCCTGTATTGGCGGCCCTGAACTGTATAAAAAGGTAGCTAAGTGTGAGGCTGTGAGCCAACGAGCAGTGTCCCTCCATGGTCTCTGCTCCAAGCTCCTGCTCGAGTTCCTGCCCTGACTTTGCTCAATGACTGGCTTGAGAGCATAAGCTACCTAAATCTTCCTCTAAGTTGTCTTCGGCCAGAGTGGTTTGTCATAACGACAGAATGAAACTAGAGCGTTCCCTCATTGCTCCCCAGCTTCACATCCTGACCATAGCCACCCTGCCCCTAGTGGCCTTGCAGCCCTCTCCCCTAATAAAGCCCACTCTAAAGGGAGCAATCAACTCCCTTCTCTAAGAACTAACATATCTCTTATAATAATGATTTGACCACAAAAAGGTATAATGTTGTCTTAGGGTTTCTGTTGCTGTGAAGAGACACCATGACCATGCCAACTCTTATAAAGGGAAACAATTTTAGTGGTGCATTTACAGTTCAGAGGTTTAGTGCATTATCATGGCAGGAAGCAAGGCAGCATGCAGGCAGACATGGTGCTGGAAAAGGAACTGAGAGTTCTTATATCTTGATTCACAGTCAACAGGAAGTGGTCTAAGATACTGGGTGTGACTTGAGCATATAAGAGGCCTCAAAGCCCTGCCTCCATAGTTACATTCCTCCAACAGGGCCATACCCACTCCAACAAAGCCACACCTTCTATTAGTGCCACTCCCTTTGGGGGCCATTTTCTTTCAAACCATCACAAATGTGTCCCTTCATAAACGGATACAAGTATGAGCAGTATGTACTAGATGCATTGCTAATGCCAATTCTAACATGGGGGTAAGGGAAGCAACACTGAGTCAGGGGCTTATTTTCAGCCCAAGTAAGCCTCAAAATCATGGTCTTCCTGCCTTAGTCTCTAGAATGCTTGGATTATAAGTGTGTGCTGCCACATCTGGCTGCTGCCACCATCTGAGACAGAATTGTTTCCTTCAAGGGATGTTTGTGTCTCAGAGTTGACAAACTGGGCATCAGAAGTTATACCTGGGACATGACGTGCATTTCTTTCAGGCTAGCTGGTGGCAATGATTCATCTTGAGTACCAGCATCATAGGATTGGAAGCACTGTGAAAACCAATGGATGAGCATGTCTAGACCGAGCTTATTGATGTGCAAAGACCTTAATGTGGGTGGCATTGTTTCACAGTCTGGGGTCGTGGGCTGAATAAAAACCAGAAAGTGAGCAGAGCACCAGCTCCGTCTCTCTCTTTCCTGGCCGAATGTAATGCGACCAGCTGCCTCACCCTCCTGCCGCCATGCCTTTGCTGCCACGATCAGTGGTACCTTCAAACTGTGAGCTACAGTAAGCCCTTCTCATTGAGTTGCCATATTTTTATCATAGCAATGAGAAAAATAACCAATATACTTCCCAACCATGTCACTGGTGCGTGCGTGCATGCATGCGTGTGTGTATGTGCGTGTGTGTGTGTGTGTATGTGTGTGTGTGTATGTGTGTGTGTGTGTGTATGACTGTGTTCTTCAGATCCTTGCCATGGAGCAAATCAAGGCTTCATTCAGTTCACTTCTCTGTCTTTTTTTTAATAAATAAATAACACCCCATTCCTGCTTAAGACTAATTTGATTTAGCAATTTGCACAGTGCCTCCATGGATACTGGTTTATGAAGTGGAACAATCACTTAAATGTTCAATTATTCAATGCTGGAGAAGCGAAGGGAAGCCTATACCTCACACACAAGCATAACTCGTTCCATAGGCAGCCCAAGAAGAAAGAACACACATTACAGACACCAGGCCTGCATCAGATCCTGCCGTTCTTCCTCTGTCACCCAAGCCAGCCTGGACACCCCCAAATCTAATATAGGAGGCAGTAGCAGGAGCAGAGTTATCCATGTAGCGAGTGCAGCGGTACACACTTAAAACAGACAGGAGGATCATGAGTTCTAGGCCATTCTGGGCCATACAGTGAGGTTTGTTTCAGCAAAGGGAAACAAAACAAAAGCACATACGGGTAATTTTATCTGCAGAAAGAGATCATGTGAACTTGTCTTGCACCTGAGCAAGTGTGCTGTGACCTAGTGCTCCTTGACCAGGAGAAGGCATTGGATCCCCTGGATCTAGAGTGATAGGAGGCTGTGAATCACCCAATGTGGGTGCTGGGTCTTGAACTCAGGTCCTCTGCAAAATCAGCAAATGGTCTTAACCACTGAGCCATCTCTCCCACACCCGTTTTGTATGTTTTTGACAAGATCTTGTTATAGTTCACGCTGGCCCAGAGCCTGCTCTGTAGCTCAGCTTGTCTTCACATTCATCATTCTCCTGCCTCAGCCTCCAGAGTGCTGAGTTTCCAGATGTGAACCATCATGCATAGCTGGACTTCGAATTGTAAATTAGATGCTCGCTTAGCTCTGGCTGTCCTCCTTTTCCCTTGTCATGGAAAGTTGCATTATTTCATCTTGCAGAAAAATAAATAACCAAATGGGTTATTATATATATGATATATATATAATATATAATGGGATATATATATATATATAATGGGCCATATATATTTTTGATATATTTCTATTTGTGTGTATGTGTGTACATGCCACATGTATAGTACCCACAGAGTCCAGAAGAGTGTTTTACATTCCTTGTTGGGAATCAATCTTGAGTCCTCTGCAAGAGCAACAAGCATTCTTAGCTATGAAGCCATTCCTATAGCTCCTGTCTTCACATTTTCCGTGCCATTTCACGCACATGTGGACTACTTTTTTATTATTCCGCTGTCCCAATTATACTCAAATACAAGACCTGCTCCTTACATGAGACTCTATGTTCAAGAATCGAATTACTCATGGACGATCATGATCTGAAAATATTCCTCTTGAGTTTCTTAAGGAAGGAGACATCTGCGTAACTATGATTATGATATATTATTATAATTATTTTACTCTGTTATTGCTAATTTCAATGCTGGTGTCCTAGTTACATTTTTTTCTGCTGTGACAAACAGCGTAACCAAGGAATGGGTCTACTTCATCTTACCCTTTGCAGTTCATCATCAGGGAAGTCGAGGCAGGGACTCAAGCAGGGGAGGAGCCTAGAGTCCAGTACCCAGGAACAGAAGCAGAGATCCTGGAAGCCGGCTACTAATGACCTGTTCCTATGGCTTGCTCAGTTTGCCTTTTTCAGCAACCCAAACCCATCTGCCTAGGGATGACACCACTCACAGTGGGCTAGGCCGTCCCACGTCAGTCGTCAATCAGGTACTACAGGTCAATCTGATGGAAGCATCTTCTTAATTAAGGTTTCCTCTTCCCGAATGATTCTCACTTGTGATAAGTTGACCCAAACAAACTAACTGGCACAACTGACCCCTTGTCAACCCTACACACAACCACATCACTAATAAGCCCATAACCTTTCCTTTATCATTCACCTCCAGGATCTCATGTGAGCACCACAGTAAAACATATAGCTTGGTTCTCAATGGCCAAGGTTTCTCAACTGTGGGATCCTGTAAATAAAAAAAAAAAACTTATAGATTTCTTACTCTATGAGGGTTGTACCAGGACATGCTGACAACCAAATCTATAAGAAACCAATCTCCTGCAATGTACATCAAATGTTGTAGCTCTGTGTACAGCATCTGGGATTCACTCACTGTCCTCTGGGCTCCAAAGTATCAGCTCTGCTATTAGTAGCCCATGTAGCTTGTCTCATAGATTCAGGATGACTTTCACACATTCAGTAGTCCCTGGTGGTCATCCAAGAATCCTAACATCTCTAGGACCCTGGGATGTCCACTGAAACCTCTCCTGGGCTCTCTTCAGGGACCCGCCCCTGTCTCATGCTATCAAGCCTCGGCTTCTCTCCATGACCTTTTCAAATCCTGAGGCCTCCACTACAGCTGAGGCTTCACCTTCACCAGCAACCTCCCAACCTCTCTGCAGGTACGCTTATCCTGTCATGTGGTCGTCTACCTCATCTGCTTTCCGTGAGTTCGTCCATCTGGCTCACTTGCCACCAGAACTGGTACCGCCTGGGAGACCCTCACATATTACCAAGTTCCACTACCATCTTGGGATGCAGTGTTGGTCCTACTCTGTGCCACAGCTTCTGTGTCAATCACAGTTCCTTCTTCAGCCTTAGCCAACCAACATCAAGTGTCCCAATAAAGCGAAGGTTTCACTTTATTGGTGCTGGTGGTCTTTTGTTAATTACAACCGGTTCTTCTGCCCCAGCTGACCAGAGACCACAGAGACTTATTACAGAAAAAATACAAATTCTTAATAGAGCCGTGAAAGGATTTTGAAACTTCACAAACCTACACACCAGGCCTCTTATTGTTTACATTGCTCTCAGCATCCTCACCTCCTGTAGAATATAGCTCATTAAGTTCTGAGCACTCAATGACTTTTCCAATCCAGTACTCCAAAAATATTCCACTGCTTACTGCCTTGCTCACCATGGCTTGCTCATCATGCCTTCTTATACCACCCAGGACCACGAGAGCAAGGATAGCACTGCCTACACCATCCCTTCTATATCAATCATGAGTCGAGAGAATGCCCACACAGGCTTGCCCAGGGGCCAATCTGGTGTCCACATCTCCTCAGTTAAGGTTCCTTCTTCCCAAATAACTCTAGTTTGTATCAAGTTGACAAAGCTAAATCGTGCACTTGTAGTTTTATTCCGTGACTGTTATAAAAACTCTCTGACCAAAAAAAAAAGTTTATTGGGGGAAAGGGATTATTTGAGATTGAACATCAAAATCCATTACTAAGGGAAGTTAGGGGCAGGAACTTAAAGCAAAACCCAAAGAAAAATGGTGCTTGATGGCTCATTCAGGCTAAAGGATACCTACCTTTCTTATGTCGCCAGGACCACCTTCTCAGGGAATGATGGCACCCACAGTGGGCTGGAGCCTTCCACATCAATGAACAATCAAGATGATCCCTTGACATAGGTGTCCACAGGTCAACCTAATCTGTGTAGTCCTTCGGCTGATACTCCTACTCAGATGACACTGAACTTATGTCAACTTGACGACTCAAGGAATTGGCAGTCAAAACTAAGCAGGACAGTTAGCTCTCATCATCACGGCAAAAGTACTTGATAGGATGGCTGAAAAGAGGAAATACATTTGGGCTCATTGTTTCATAGAGTTTTAACCAATGGTCACTCGGCACCATGGAATTGGGCAGAACATCACATCGGCCAAATTGTGCAGTGGAGACAATTTTTCTCCTCATGGTAGACAAGAAGCCAAGAAAGAAAAAGGAGTTGGGGGCTGAGGACTGAGTAACACTTGATAATCCAACCAATGCGGTTTCTTACATCACCTGATGTTTTAGTTAATTTCTTAATGCTGGGTAAAGTACCCCGACAGAGCAACTTAAAGGACAGAGGATGTGTTTGGGGCTTATGGTTCCAGAGTCATATAGTCCATCAGGGCGAAGAAGACATGACAGAACAGCAGACTGACTTGCTCATTTTACATCCAGGGAGCAGAAGGTGAATGGGAAGTTGGTGCCAGTTATAAAACATCAAGCTCCACCCTAATAACCTACTTCCTCCAGCAGGCTCCACCCACTAAAGATATCACAGCTTTCCCTAACAACACCATCTACTGGGTACTGAGTGTCAAACACATGAGTTTGTGTGTGTGTGTGGGGGGGGGGGAGTTTCACACACAAGCTGTAACATACGTTAAAGGTTACCATGGATATGTATGCCCAGGAAGGAGCAGGGTGTCTGGAGGATTCAGTACAACCTGTGGTTTCAGTCAGTCTTTGGATTTAGCTCAGCCTGTAAGGCCACTGCTGTATTTTATACACTTTAGTATTCAGGGGTCTGGTTCTGCCACATGGTTCTTCCTGTTCTTTAAATTACGTGTCTGGGGCTGGAGAGATGGCTCAGAGGTTAAGAGCATTGCCTGCTCTTCCCAAGGTCCTGAGTTCAATTCCCAGCAACCACATAGTGGCTCACAACCATCTGTAATGAGGTGTGGTGCCCTCTTCTGGCCTGCAGGCATACACACAGGATATTGTATACATAATAAATAAATAAATAAATAAATAAATATTAAAAAATTACGTGTCTGTATGTGTATGTGTTTGTACACACAAGTACATTGCTTGTAGAAACTGGACTCCCCTGGAACTGGAGTTATTGAAGTTGGTGCTGGGAACTTAACTCACATTTGTAAGATGTTTTTATATAATAAAGTTTATATAAAAAAACAAAGAGCAGGAGCATGTTTCCAACCACAGAGACACCTCCCCAGCCCCTTCCCTATTTACTTATTCACATGAACTTTAGCGTGTTTTTTTTTCTGATTCTAAAATAAATATCATAGAGATGTTTATTAACTCCCTTTGAGGACCTTTAAGATACAGGTTCTTGCAATCCAGGGACAAGGCGATAGCTCTTGAAATATTTATTTTTCTTTTATAAATTTCAATATTGGTTTTTCTCACATTTCCTTAAGCACTTCATACATTTCTTATTAGCCTTATTTCTTGACATTTTGTAAAAGGTGTAGAGTAATGTGTCTGGGTGAGGAGATGCTGAGAAAGGCTCTCTCTCTTTCTCTCTCTCCAACTCACCTTCCTTCTGTCTGCGTTGTGTCTCTGTGTGTGCTGGGAGTAGGGTTTCTTTATATTTTAGTGTCATTTGTAGAGAAGCCACTGGGTTTTGCTAAATTGTACCAATCCTATTGGATCTTAATCAGTTGGATTTTAGAGATGTGCAATCTTACAGAGTTGATCATAGTAATTTGGCCTTCTAATTTCTGAGGGTGATGCCCCTTATATCCAGAATGAATTCCCAGGCAAATAATCACCTCCCCACTCACAGTGAAACTGCTGTTAATCACTGGCTTCTTGCTTGGACTGTTGCTAGGATAACTGCTCTCTGACCATGTATTGCTCCTCTGAGGTCAACTGTCAGCTGTCAATCTAGCTATTGTGTCTGCCGAAGCTAGCTTATTTTTCTTTAGGCTGGAGTGGATACAGGAAGATCAGGAGTACAAGGTCATCCATGGCTATATAGTGAGTTTAAAATCAGCTTGGAGGACAGGGGAACCTGTCTCAAAACCAAAACCAAAACCAAAACCAAACAGCATCATAGAGTGGATGATGCCGCAACTTCTTGGCTGAAGGAGTGTGTGATGCTCACATTAAGGCTGTGGAGCAGGGAGCAGAGCAGGATCAGTAACAGGGCCAGGATATGACTCTCAAAGGCCAGACCCCCAAAGGTCACACCCTCAATGACCCACCTCTGGCAAAGTGACTTCTCAAGTTCTCACAAGAGTACTACCAGCTGGCGTGGTGGGAACTCTTCCCCAAGGGAGATAGATGTCAAGGACTTCTACTTCCTCCTCATGAAGTCCCAATGGCAAAATAAAGTTCCCCCTGGGGAGCCAGAGTCTATTATTAGACTCGCCTACAGAGTGTGGGTGAGGGAGTGATCCCAATATGGATGACTGCTTCTCCAGAGGCACAATGATGGGGCCCCCTCAGCTCACCTTCCCCTACCTATATGCTCACCTCTGAGGTCCCCATCCCTCCCATGCCATCCTCTGGCCTAAACCAAGAAGCCTAATGCAATTGTAGTGAGGGCTGTGAGCCGCTTCCCTCCGCCTGGCACTCGGCTGCCCGGCTAGCTTATGCCCCAAAATAACAACACACAACCTGTATTCATTTAAACACTGCCTGGCCCATTAGTTTCAGCCTCTTACTCACATCTTGATTAACCCATATCTAATAATCTATGTAGCACCACAAAGTGGTGCCTTACCAGGAAGATTCTAGTGTACGTCCATCTTGGGCCGGAGCTTCATCATGTCTGGCTCAGAGAGGAGAGGCATGGCGATTTATTAACTTCCCTTCCCAGCATTCTGTTCTGTCTACTCTGCCCACCTAAGGGCTGGCCAATCAAATGAGCCAGGCAGTTTCTTTATTAACTAATGAAATCAACTCAAACAGAAGACCCTCCCACATCATGCAATTAAGGCAGAATTGCATACAAATGTTTGGGAGGAATGACTGGAATCTCCAAGGGCCTTCCACATGCCCTCCTTCAATGCTGAGAATCAAGAAGCATAGTTTTGGGGTGCTCTTTCAAGAAGGCATAGTGTGTCTCATGAAGATGGCAGCTGTTTTGTATAGAGGACCACATTCCACAATAGTTGAGAACCAAAACACTCAAGTATGGGGACACTTCATGTTCAAACTATAGCACAGGCTAGGCTAAGTGTGGACATGGGGCAGAGCAGCCAGTCCTGGGGTTGGCTCCATTGAGATGTGTGCACTCAGCATCTTTGATGGTTCAGTCTTGGCTTCCAGGGTCTGAGAGAGCTGCTGAAGGCCCTCCAAAGCCTGGCCCGTGTTTACAGGGGAATGAAACTCAATGGGTTTGAGTCAGGGCTCCTAGAATGTGTGCTAATCAAGCACCACAGAACTTCTAGTTGTGAAGTCCTTCAAGACTGGGCTGGGGCTAGGGAGAGGACTTGGATGTTAAATTGCTCGCTGTGCAAACATGAAGACCCAAGTTCGGATCCCTATACTCATATAAAAAACTCGGCATCTTGGCATGTACCCATAATCCCAATGCTGGGGAAGGAGAGGCAGGAAAATCTCTAGGGCTTACTGGTCAACCAGTCTAGCTGAATCAGTGGACTCCAAATTCAAGGAGAGTGTCTGTCTCCAAAAAAAAAAAAAAATAATACAGTGGAGACTGATTGACTGTTGACCTCTGGACTACACACACACACACACACACACACACACACACACACACACAGTGTCTCCTCCCACACAAACACACAAAGTTTGCAGTCTGCCTTCAGTGTCGGTTGTTCTTGTTGTTATTTGGTAAGTATTCTAGGAAAGTATTTGTAGCGTCAGAGTTTATAGGCGCAGCCCCACAGTTCCATTTTAACTTGCTCAGCTTTTTTTTTTTTTTTTTTTTTTTTTTTTTTGGTGCAGAGAAACTTAATGTTTTATTAAACATGAAGAAGTGCTGATCTTGCAAGAGAGAAAGAACCTCTCTGGAAACATGTTGAATTAATAAAGAGAGGGGACATTTCAGCCCTTGGTTGTTAAACTTAGAGAAATCACAGACTCCCTAATATTCATAATGTGTGAAGCTTGAGGCCTGCGCAGGAGAGGGACAGACCAAACCTGGTCACCGCTCCGTTCTCACACATCTGGGCAATGGCTCTGAATGGATGATCTGTTTAAAACATTAACGTATCTATACGTGTGTGTGTGTGTGTGTGTGTGTGTGTGTGTGTGTGTGTGTGATTTTCAGAATAATTGGTCCCTTTGTAGAATTCGTGTGCGTCTAAGACACAGGGGTCATTATATAGGCCGCTCCCTGCCTATTTTAAATCGCTTACTGAGGCCCTTATTCTTTCAGGAAATAGGCACATTAAAATATGTTTCTTTTCATGGCCAGCGTGGTGCCGAGTTTATTAACAATCAGAGCTTTTAGCATAACTTCAGCTTATTTTGAATCTAAGATGATGAGGCCAGGGACTTGGTTATGTATCGTCTCTATACTCTGTGGAGTCTACTGCGCACGCTCACAGTTATCTGGATGGTTGGTTCTTTCCTTCGTTCTCCCCATCCACACCCCAGTCTGGGTCTCATGTAGCCTTAGCTATCATCAGTCCCCCTATGCTGCTGAGGGTCACTTGGACTTCTGATCACCCCACCTTTGCCTCCCTAGTGCTGGACTCACAGGCGTGAGTCACCCCACCAGGCTTATGCATTCCTGAGAATGGACGCTAGGGGGCTCCACTGACCAATCTGCATCTACAGTTTTGGTTGCCTGCCTTCTTCCTTTTTATTTGTCTTGGTTTTTGTTGTTGTTGTTGTTGTTTGAAGCAGGGTTTCTCTGTGTAGTCCAGGCTGTCCTGGAATTCACTGTGTAGATCAGGCTGGCCTCAAACTCAAAGATCTGCCTACCTCTGCCTTCTGTGTGCTGGGATTAAAGGCAATTGCCACTGAGCAGCTATGTTGCCTTTCTTTAAAGGGCCTTTCAGGCTAGGGAGATGGCTCAGGGGGAAAAGGCGCTTGCTTAAAATGCTGAGGGTATGAGTTCGAGCACCAGAATCCATGTGGTGGAAAGAGAGAAGAGAATCCAACAAGTCAAGTTGTCCACACACACACACACAAATAAATGTAAAAAAAAAGTCACTTTTGTCCTTTGTATTATTTTGATGGCCTTCTGCGGTTCTTGAGGAGAGATTTGTTGCGTGCAACATTGACACCAGAGAGAGCTTAACCCCAATAACCATAAATTGGAGACTTCATCAAGAAGTGAGGAAAATCCCCTTAATCTAATCATGGGAGTGTTCAACCCCAAATGACCATTGTTAAATAATGAAAAGTTACAGTCTCTTACAAGATGGAGGCACTTATGAGAACAAGGGAGAAGGGCAAGCAGAGCAATTAAAATGAGATGGCCAGCAAGAGACGCACTCAGGGTAATTACTGGGATGAAGAGAAAATTCAGGGACTGGAGAGATGGCTCAGTGCTAAGAGACCCTTTGCTCTTGCAGAGGCCAAGAGTTCAGTTCCCTCCACCCACAGCGGGAGGCGTTGTAGCTCCAGAGTTAAAGTGGGAATTAAAGTAAAAGTGGGGGGGGGTGCATCTAACTCCAGCTCCAGGGGTTATGACGCCCTCTTCTGACCTCTTCAGGCACCTGCTCACACATGGCATACACATACATACGCATAAATGAAAACAAAATACACTTTAAAATCAATATAGCTGTCTTAGCTTCATTTCCTATTGCTGAGATTAAAATAACAAAAGCAATTTAAGATAGAATGACAAATTAAACTAGAATTTAACTAACCGTGTAAATAAGAGCTCCAGCCAGTAAGATCACCTCACAAGGACTTGGAGCATCGGGGTATCAGGTAGCAAGTAGCTTCTAGAAGCCAATTTCAGTAGCTATGGGAATTTGGCTCTTGGGGAGCTTGGCTGGATAGGAGACAGGCTCTGCCAAGCTTGATGAATCTTGGCAGATTGTATCGGCTTCTCAATGTCTTGCTGGGGCGTCCTCATGGGAAGCAATCGAAGACTGATTCACAAGGGGAAAAAAATAGTCCACAGATCCTCCAAGTTGGCCTTCCCTTCCCCTTTCCTGCCCTTCTCTTCCCACAGCCCAAACCCCGAGATGAAAAGAGCAGCATTGGGGGTGCAATAGTGTGTCACAGACTTATTTTGTCTTCCCAACCAAGCTTTGGCATCGCGCAAGCTTCTCATTTCAACAAGCGTGCCCTCTTCCGGTTCAAACAGGTTTCTGGACCTCACTGTTATTTGGCATTTGCTCTGGGCAACTCTGTACCCGAGGCTTGCGAGGACTTTCACAAGCGTTCAGCGGCACCCCAGCCTTGCCTGGTTGCCAAGAGCCTCTCAAGTTGTGGCCACCAGAGAATCTCTCTAACTGCTAAGATTGCAGGCATGTGATCCTATGCCTGGCAACTTCATTGGTTGTTAAAACGTGGACCTTTCTTTCTTGGTTTTCTGGGAACATCCGCCTGTTGCTTATTGCTCTTGCTTCCTGCTAACAGTTTTAATAGTTTTCAACACCCCTTTTCCCCATTTGTACTCTCTGATACTGACCTTAACCTGTCGTTCCACACTTTAGGAGTAATTTTTAAAAATTGTATTAACTAAACTTTCAAAGATAATTTTACATGTGTACATAATGCATGCAGATTATCCCTTATAGCTCTTATCCCATCTATTACTCCACTTCCTTATGAATCTCTTTTTTTTTTTTTGCATTCATGCCTGTTCTTTTTGTTTTATGACCCATTGGGTTTAACCAGGGGCATCTTTGTGACAGTTCAGAGCAATCTGTTGAAGGCTGGTAGGCTCAACCATGAACCTATAACTAAATCCCTTCTCCCAAAATCTGGTTACAGGGACCCATGAGTCCCTCCTCCTCCTGTGACTGTTGGCCCAGTGCAGGTGTTGTGAGTTTTGAGTTAGTGATTAGTAATCACAATGTCTAACGATGGCGTTTAAGGAGTGATTCTTATCTAAGTCTGTTGCTTCACCTTGGACTGACTCCTGAAACTTCCTTGGCTCTCAGTGTTTAGCCTGAGACCTCAACTCTATGCTTGCTGTAGTACATTCGAAATACTCATACCAACACCAGTTTTTCCATAGACATTCCAACCCATTTACCACAAGACATACCCTTTGCTCTGATTTGGATATAAAATGTTCTAGGGCTTGTATTTTGAGTGGTTGATCTGCAGTTATTTGGGGAAAGTATGGAACGTCGACCAGGTCACCCCAGATGAAGGATGGAGGTCGCTTGGGGTGGGTCATGGGGGATGTTATCCCTAGCTGCCTCTTTTCTGAGTCCCTGCTTCCCTGTTAGCTTTCCTCTGCCTTGTGCTCCCATGGCCATGGTACCCAGCTAAGTACGGCGACCAAAATCAGCCCCCCATAGACAGTTTCTACAAGGTAGTTGGTCACAGTGATAAGAAAGTAGCAGTTGCTATAGTTTGATGAGAAATGTTCTCCATAGGCTCATGTATTTGTATACCTGGTCTCCAGCAGGTGGCGCTGTTTGGGAAGGCTTTGGAACTTTTAGGAGGTGCAGCCTTGCTGGGGAAAGTAAGCCACTGACTTTGAGGTTTTATAGCTCGGCCTCAATTCCTGCCTCTGTCTCTGGTTCCTATGCGTGCGTCGAAATGTGATCGGCCAACTCCTGCTCCTGCATCATGCTTTCGTTTACCCTTGCCTTGTCTTTCCCACCATAATAAACTCTATCCCCCTGGAATGGTAAGCCCAAGGAACCCCTTTCTTGCTTAAGTTACTTTCATTAGGGTGTTTTCTCACAGCAGCAGACAGGTAACTTATACAGCGTCCTCCTTCAGTGGCAGCCCGTCTCGTGCGCACGCATGACGGGTTACATAATGGGTCGCCATCACCTGGGGTAGGCCTCATCATCCTTGTCTCACCCCTCCAGCTCCAGCTGACCCCAGACCTCTCTGATCCTTCTTCCCTGCCCCTGCTCCCTCCCACGTGCACAGCAACTTCCTTAACCCACACTTGTAAGCACCTCCTGCTTTGACTCCTGTAGCCCACTCATGGTGAGTTAACCTCAGTTAACCCCTCCTGGAAACAAGATGGCAGAGAGACCCAAAGGCGTGCCTCACTACTAGGCCTTTTTTTTTTTTTTTAAATCCAACCAAGTGGAAATTAACCATCACATATCGTATTTAGAATTTCTCCTCCCAAGTCTTAAAGACTCTTAAAGGAGAGGGAGCAGAAAAGTTGTCAGAGCCGGAGGTCAGGAAGGAAGGACGTGAGGGAAATATTATCTTCTTGACTGTCGAACTCAGAAATTCACAGCTGCTGTGGTTGCTCATGCAAGATCTGCACAAGATCAAGCCAATCAGTGTTCTAGCATGGTGGGCTCATGAACCACCACCCCTAACTGAGGCTCTATGGGCAGCTGATGGTTGCTAGGAGAGGGGGTGTCCATTTTCCTTAAGGTGGTGGCCCTGGTGGTTCAACTACACTCCCCAGCTATGCCCCACACCTATGAGTATATAGGCAGCATGAATTCAACTTGATTAATTTCTTTTTAATGTACCTGAAGTTGGGAGGGAGTACAGATTGGGAGATGGGAGTGGATCTGAAAGGACAGAAAAACAAAGGATTTTCTCTGTTATAAGTTTCCCATAGCAAAATCTCACCCTTGAAAGCAGCTCCTTGCCATTGTGGTGGAGTCATTGTATTGTCTCATAAATTTTAAATTCACTGTTTGTCTAATGCTGTGTTGTCGTGTTCACAGACTTGTGGTTTGGGGGCATATCTGTCCTCCAGTATGAAAGAACGGCTTCAAGAACAAACAGCCCTTCACACTCAGTCCCTAGGGATCCTCAGGGCTGGACGCCACACTTCTAAGGTAGCAAGCATGTGGTCACTGTTGATATGAATGGACAAAGCCCAGAAGATTCACCTTGACTCTTTTAAAACAGGCACATGACATACTAAGGGACAGGAGCGGCCCGGAACATGGCACCTTGTTCTGTGACTTTTCCTGCAGAGACGTGGACAAATATCTGTTTGCCCCAGAATGAGCACAGATAACAGCAAAGCAATGATTCCATTCCAGTCTAGCATAAGTGAACCAGTGGATTTCTTAGGGCTACTTACAGGAACACGGGTGTCTACCAGGCAGTTGAATCTACACAGGCTCCCACTATCGATGCTGATGGATGAGCTGCCTCAGCCCCATCCCTTCCCTTCTGGGCACATCAGACTACACAATCTCTTTGTGTTTCTCTTCCTGATCGTCAGCAGGATCCAACTGGGTTTAATGATGAGTCTTTCAAAGCAGACAGATGGCCACAGGGGGTAAGGGCTTTGTAGGTCACCTGGGAATGAGGCGTTGCTGGCTCCCATCAGAGCAGAGAGAACTTGCTACCTTCTTTGAGCCGTTCTGTTGGAGTTGTGTTGGGTTGTTGGCGAGGCTCTGGGACCCATCCTTAATTCTTCTGGGCTGTCTTTCCTGGACCCTCAAATGACCTTCTTTTTCACCACTCAACATTTTAAAGCCAGGCGTCTATGATGTGGAGTGGATCAAGTTGTCTCCTGCTCCTGTTGGCCAGGGCGGCCACCTGCCTGTTACCATGGAGATGGATTTGTTTCTTTTGTAATTCCTTTCCCAGTTTTAGGCTGAAGGGCAACTTCTGCAGAGCTCTGGCTAATCTCTCCCCGAAGAGGAGACAGGATGAAAATAGAATCACAGAGCCAGCTCGCCCGGGTGTGTGATCATCCAAAACATTAGATGAGCTCCTTCCTCCAGTCCAGGGGAATCACGGATGCTTGTTTTCGTTTAGACTTCACGTGCTGAGATCAGCACTTTCCTGAGTACTCCACTCCAGCCCACACAGAACTCACTTTCTAAGAGAAAAACATGTTTGTTTCTAAAAGGCAACTGTCCCCAACACACACCAACCCCCCCCCCCAGACCAGTTGGTTCAAACTAGGGTTCTAGTGACTCCTCATTGTCCACTGCCTCTCATCCAAGATTCTGTGGCTTTTGCCCCACTTTTTTTTTTATTAATTCCCATAGTTGTTGTCCTTTGGTATGCATATTAGCTTCATCCTGACGCCGTGATAAAACACTCTGGCCAAAATGTAGGGGAGGAAAGGACTTATTTGGCTTCTGCTTCCCGGTCACAGGTCATCATCGAGGGAAATTGGGACAGGAACTTAAGCAGGAAGCTGAAGGCAGCATCGACCCTAATCAGGGAACTCACAGCCAAGGAAGTGCAGCTGAAGCCATGGAGGATGCTGCTTGCTGCTCACTTGCTAGTGCATCTTTCGCTGGCTTTCTTACAAAGCCCAGGCCCACTTAGTTAAGGATGTTGCTACCTATAGTGGGCTGGACCCTCCTACATCAATTAACAAGACGATCCTGCACAGACATAACCCATCTGATCTAGGCAGTTCTTCAATAGAGGCATTTCCTCTCAGACGAGTCCAGCCTCTGTCAAGTTGATAAGGCTAACTCATATGGTAGGGTAAATCTTCAGCCGTGTCCAGTGACTTTGTGGAGGGCTCATATCTTCCAAGATTTGGACCTCTCAAGAGTTTAATGTGGACGTTTCCCTGCTCTTTGTATTCCAAAGTTAATAGGAAGAAGAAGAAAGAAATTTACATTTTAGAGACTAAGAGAGCTCTTGTTGTAGGACCCTTAAAGAGAGCCTCTTGCTCCGACCCACACACACTCTAGCTAACCAAGACCTCGATCGCGTTTGTGATGCACTGATATGTTAGATTGCCCTGTCTTGCTCCATGCACTTCCCTAGACACTGTTGATGCAACTGTAAAGGCATAACCTAAATGTCTGGTGGAATGTCTGCCCAGCATACACAAAGCTCTGGGTTCAGTCCCCAGCTAAAGCTAGACTAGGTGGGTTAGTGCATACCTGTCATCCCAGCACTGGGGAGATAGAGGCAGCCGGATTAGGAGTTTATGTTCACCCATAATGAGCTGAAGGACACCCTGGGATGCATGAGATCCTGCTGTAAAAAAAACTGAAAGAGAGAGGGAGAGCAAAGGAGGGAAGGAGAGGCCAAGGGGAAGAATGCTAACAGATGTGTGTGAATCTCAGGTGATTCCTGAATTTAAAGGACAGCTGGGGACACACAGGCACAGACAGGCAGAGCAGAGAGCACTTGAGAATAATGAGGAAGTAATCATGTACCTCCCGAGCCGGAAGACAAGCTGGCAGAGGGAATAGAATTGACCCGAGGAGAATGCTCTAGAATGTAGAATTAGCACCAAGTCAGGCTAATTCTTCCCTCAAGTCTCACCTTAACATTGATGAGCACAGTTTAGGGATCAAACTAATCAACCTTGAGCAATTGTGGGGAAATGCAAGAATCTCGAATGCCCGCTTTTCTCAGATCTGCCTCATGGTGCGTAGATGTTTATAGCCCAAATACACGGTGTTCTACAGCCAAATTCTGCCCACCT
Source organism: Arvicola amphibius (assembly GCF_903992535.2). Taxonomy (NCBI): domain Eukaryota; kingdom Metazoa; phylum Chordata; class Mammalia; order Rodentia; family Cricetidae; genus Arvicola; species Arvicola amphibius. Next base: position 89,036,242 of record NC_052056.1, read on the forward strand.
CTACATTCCCCTAAGCAGAGTGGCAAGGAATTCTGACTCAGGTTTCATCCCTAGGGGCGTGTAGGAATCAGAGTGGTACCCAGAGTGCTACAGAGGTTGCCATGGTAATTGTTTTGCCCTTTGCTGATGCTGATGCTATGTTGCCTCTTTGACATGCCTCAAACCCTGCTGGGCCTCAGCACATCTTTTCCATTTGTTTTCTGAGCTTGAGGACTGATCAGCCTGCTTATTCTCCTGATACTTCTGGGGAAATAGCCAAGGGAGGGACTGGGTTATTATAACATTCAGAAACCTCACAAGCAAAGGGAGCTAGTGGTGTGCACCTTCAATCCCAGCACTCGAGAGACAGAAGCTGGTAGACTTCTGGTCTCCTTGGTGAGTTCTGGGGGAGCCAAGGCTACATAGAGAAACTGTTTCAAAAACAAACAAAATTTTATTGCATTTATTCACCCACACATGCATAGAAGTGGCTCACATGTCACAGCCCACATGTGGAGATCAGTTGCCAACTTCTAAGAGCTGGTTCTCATCTTCTATTATGTAGAGCCGGGGAACAAATGCAGGTTCCTAGGCTTTGTGACAGGTGCCGTCTCACTACCTTCTTTTGTGTGTGTGTGTGTGTGTGTGTGTGTGTGTGTATGTGTGTGTGTGTATGTGTGTGTGTTCATGTGTAGGTCAGAAGACAACCTCGAGTGTCTTCTTCAGGTGCTGGCCAGAGTTTGCTGCTGTTATTCATTCGTTTATTGAGACAGGGTCTCTCACTGGGTCTGCAGTTTGCAAAGTAGCTTAGAATGTCTGCCCAGCAAGCTTGAGGGATCTGGCTGTCTCTGCCCCCTAGTGCTGGAATTGTAGACAAGTCCCACCATGCCTGGCTTTTTTTGTTTTTAACACGGGTTTTAAGGATCAAACTGAGATCCTGTGCCTTACCCACTGAACTGTCTCTTCACCCCTTCCTCTCCACTCCTGGAAAGTACCTCTCTCCCTCTCTAAACAAGTTCCTACCTCTCATACATCTTACAGGAGAATTTGGCTAGGCTATCCTGTGAGCACCCCACCATGACATTTAAGGTACTGAAACTAGTCAGCATGGCCCAAGACATGGTGTCCCTTACTCTAAGCACAGAGATACCATTATTCTAATGGGGGGGTCCACTCCTCAAGTTTTCCCAACTTTTATTTATTGGAAATAACAATTTCCAATTGTTATTCGTTTAAATATCTTACATTATTACATAATTCTCAGACAGAACAAATGCTTTCTTGGAATAAAGCAACTCTATTCTTGTCTTTTCTTTCCCTTTAATTTTCTTTTAACCCTTTCATCAAAGGATTGCATGCTCAGATCTTTCAGGTCACAGTTAGGTAATGAAAATTTCCTCTGTGGGCCAGCAAGATGGCTCAGCAGGAAAAAGAGCTTGCTGCCAAGGATTCACGTGATGCAGGAAGAGACAACTCCCAAAAGTTGTCAAGTTCCCTTAGCACACGTGGCCTGGCCCTCAAATGCCTGCTGGGGTTTGCACACACAGTCTACATCTGCAATAAAGAGAAGAAAGTTCTTTGTGAGGCTGGGGAGATGGCTCAGTCTGTAAAATGCTGGCCCCACAAGCTTGAGAACCCAGGTTTCATCTCCAGCATGATCGGCAAGCAAAAGCCAGACATGGTGGAGTGCGCCTGCAATCCTAGAGCATGGGGGAAGGGGGAGACAGGGGTGGGACCCTGGGACCCATCTAGTCAGCTAGCCCAGAATAACTGGCAAGCCCCATATTCTAGTGAGAAACCCTTGCTCAATAAACAAGGTAGATGACTCCTGAGGAATGAGTCCAAGGTTGATCTCTGGCCTGCACACACACACACACACACACACACACACACACAGAGAGAGAGAGAGAGAGAGAGAGAGAGAGAGAGAGAGAGAGAGAGACAGAGAGAGAGACAGAGAGAGAGAAGAGGATATGACATATGAACATGCACTTATATATGCACATAATCATACACATACTCAAATATACATAACACAAAAGGACACATGAACACACACAAACGAACGTACACCAGTACACACACTCTGCTGCGATCACTTGTTGAAGTGTGTCATGAGCAAAACCGCACATTAAGAACTCACTGCTGCCGGCATGCCCTCCCTTCCCCAGTTTGTCTGAATGGGGGGCTTGGTTGACTGGTTTTTCTTTCCTCATCAGTGCTCCTGCCCTCCCTGAAGCCCCCAAACCTGTGGTTTCCATAGCACCCACCACAGGGACAGCAACAGGGACAGGGACAGGAAAGGTGGTCATCATTCTTAGTCGCTGAACCGCTGTGAGGATCCAGTGTCCCAGCTCTCTGTGCTTGGCAGATGGTTAAGGTCACCTCTTTCTCACCTGGGTACTTCACACTTTCAATGACACTCGCTACCCTTCGCTGCCCTTCACTTGCTCAGGACTGCTTTCCAGCAGCCTCCTACAATCCAGTAAAAACCACCTTCGTTCCAGCCAGTCACCTCCCTCTGCTGCAACCTCTAAGGATTTGGTACCAACCACAGCTTCCCCCTGAGGCATGTGGTGCTCTCTCAGTGATGGTCTGGAGAGTGTCACCTGAGTGGTCTGATTGATTCATGGAAAACTCCCCTTATCTGCTATAATGACTTCATGTGAAATGTGTTCTTTTGGGAACTGGAGCTCATAGGGTAGAGTTTTGGCCTACCATGTGTGAGACCCTGGGTTCAATCTCTGGGGTATGGGGGCACATGCCTAAAATCCCACCACCTGGATCAGAAGCTCAAGGTCATCCTCAGCTGCATATCAAATTCCAGGACAACTTAAATGAGACACACACACACACACACACACACACACAGAGAGAGAGAGAGAGAGAGAGAGAGAGAGAGAGAGAGAGAGAGAGAAAGAGAATAATTTTTAAGTGTTTCCTATTTTGGGTAAAGAATTATGAGGTCACCCTAGCACTTTCTTGCAATCTCTAGGAGTAAAGAACACCCAACACATTCCCTTCCCTTTTATGGCGAACACTTAACAACCAGGTAGGTGTGAAACCTCAGCAGACTCTGTCTCTGAGTTGTGGTCTCATGAGACTCTTTTCAGTGTTTGAGAGGAGGCCCAAGTTGTCCCATTTGCTATACTTATAAAGCATCCTTCCAATAGGCTCCAATGCTAAATCTCTTTGGAAACACCCTCATAGCCACACCCAGAGGTGTGTCTCCCAGGGGACTCCAGACACACTCTCATAGCCACACCCAGAGGTGTGTCTCCCAGGGGACTCCAGGCACACCCTCATAGCCACACCCAGAAGTGTGTCTCCTAGGTGACTCCAGACACACGCTCATAGCCACACCCAGAGGTGTGTCTCCCAGGGGACTCCCTAAACTAACATGTGAAGTTGATAATGAAGACTAACATTACATTAACATTAACGTAACTGATATTTTTTACATTTATTTAGTTGTGTATGTGGGGGAGTAGTGCACTTGTGCAGCTGAGAACCAGCAGAGCTCAAAGGACAACTTTTAGGAGTTGTTTCTCTCCTACTGTATGGCTCCCAGAGACCAAACTTAGATTGTTAGTCATGGTGAGCAAATTTTACCTGCCAAGCCATCTCTCCCTTCAAAAACTGGAATTTTTAAAAATGACATTCAGTCTTTATGTCTGAGAATAAATGCTTCTTCATTTCTCCATCAATTATGTTTTTATTGTTGCCATTTTTCATAATGTCAACTTTCTTGCCAATTTATTCATGGTAATTTATCGTTTTAGCTCATGATATTAAGTAAGTTTTGCATTATACCTCTATACATTTTGCTTCTAAAATTGAAGAGAAATGTAAGGTAAACTTAGTATTTGTGCTGCATTTTGCTACCTTATCTTACTCAAATGCCATGCTTTAGTGGTGACATTTTAAGCAAAACCATAGTTATTTTTTGGAGGGGGAAGGGAATGGTTCCTTGGTTGGGTGGGGTTTTTTGTTTATTTGATTTTTGTTTTTGTTTTGTTTGGTTGGTTGGCTTTTGAGACAGGGTCTCTCTGTGTAACTCCAGCTGTCCTGGAACTCACTCTATAGACCAGGCTGGCCTCCAACTCAAGATATTCTCCTGTCTCTGCCTTCCGAGTGCTGGGATTGAGGGTGTGTGCTGCCATCTGTACCTGGCTTACAAAAGCATAGTTTTATTTCTTCTTCTGTGTTTCTTTCTTGTTGGTTTATTTGTTGTGTTCTAGGTTCCTTTCTGTTGCTTTGACAAACACCATGACCAAAAGCAACTTAGAAAAAGCAAGGGTTTTATTTGGCTTACACTTCCAGGTCACAGTCTTGAATTCAGGGAAAGGACTCAAGAAGGAGCTTGCAGCAGAGACCATGGAGGAACACAGCCTGCTGTCTTGTTCTCTGTTGCATGTTGAGCTTTCTTATACAGCCCAGGACCATGTGCCCAGGGAATGGGACCACCTACAATGGACTGGGCCCTCCTACATCAATTAACAATGAAGACAATCCCACACAGAGATGTCCACAGGCTGGTCTGATCTGGACAATTCCTAAATTGAGACTCCCATCTCAGATGACTCTATGTATCAAGTTGATAGTTAAAGCCAACTAGCACATGCTTCTAATAAATATTAGATCCTTCAGATGTCACTGAAAATAAAAACAGCAAAATAAAATTGAACCTTCCTAGTTCCCTTTCCAATTTGTGATAATATTTATTGCTATGCTTTGGTGCTATTTTAATGTACAGAGGTGTTTTTATTCTAGATACTTGATCAAGTATCTCTCTTATAAGACATGGAACCCTTGGGGTGTATGCCCAGGACTGGTAGAACTGGGTCATATGATAGTTCAATTTTTATTTTTATTTTTGAAAAACCTCCATACCGATTTCCCTAATGGCTGCATTAGTTTGCATTCCGACCAGCAGCAGACAAGGGTCCCCTTTCTCCCACATCCCTCTGACGTCCTTTGGCATTAGATGGAACACATCTGTGAACTTATCACAGCTCAGCTATGATGTAGCTCAGATTCGTCCAGCATGTAAGTCTGTCTGACTAAGATCATCCTTTGGCTCTCCACTGTGTAGCAGCTATAAGTTAGAGACACAGCAATAACAGAGTCTCGGGTGGCAGGATGGCTCAGTGGGTAAGGCTTGCTTTCAAGCCTGATGACCTGTAGTCAGTCTTTGGAACTCACATAGTAGAAAGAAAGAAAAGAATCCCACAGGTTGTTTTCTGCCCTTCGTATGTTCTCCATGGCATGTATACTTCCCCCTACATACGTGTGCAAGCACATACAGACACATAGATGATGCACACGCACATACACACACACAAAGTACACAAACACAAAACAAATAAACACAATTTAAAAATTTTAAGTAGTATCACTTCCCCTATGGAATAAAATCTCAGGAGACGACAGTTGGTGTTCTGTATCTGTGGGTTCTGTATTCGTAGGTTCAACCAACCATGTATCAAATATATCCCGAAATATAATTATGTCTATACTCAACGTGCGCCAGCAGTTTTTCTTGTCATTATTCCCTAGACAATACAGTATAGCAGCTATTTGCATTGCATTTACATTGCATTAGCTGTAATAAGTTATACAGAGATAATTTAAAGCATATGGGAGGATACGCACCCTGCAAGATAATTCACACCATTTTATATAAATAAGCGTCCTCGGGGGACTGGAAAGACGGTTCAGCCATTAAGAGCACTGCGGCTTTCCAGATGACTTGACTTTAGTTCCCAGCAGCCACGTTGGGGGTGGATCACAACCACTTGTAACTCCAGTCCAGGGCATCTCACACCCTTTCCTGGACTCCTTGGGCACCAACACTTGTGAGTACAGACCCTCCTCCACACACAGTTAAAAATAAAAATAGATCTTTTATTGGACAAGGAAGCATCATCACAGTAGGTCTCCACAGGTGTTTCTGGCTCCGTCTGCCATGAATACAGATTCTATTCTCTTCACAAAGTAGGCAGCGTGGTGGGCCTCTGAGTCTACTGTGTGCTCGTGCTATAGATTCTATAGATTTCTGGGCGCATCCCTCCAGGGTTCTGAGTCGGGAGGTCTAGAGAGAAACCTGGGGATGCCCATTTTCAATAAATATCACAGAGTTATGTAACCCAGTGGTTGAGCATTTGCCAGGTGCATGTGAGAGCCCCTGGTTTTGTCCACAGAACCACTAAGAAGGACCCCCAGTTGCTGATGTATTTAAAATTGTATCACGTTCATTTTTTTTTTTGTGTCTGTATATGTGTGTGAGGGTGCCCTTGTGCTACAGCGTGCAGTGGCAGTCAGAGAACAACTTGCGGGCACTGGCCCTCTCCTTCCACCGAGTCCTGGGATTGAACTCCGGTCATCAGGCCTTTACCTGATCAGCCATTGTGCCAGTCATATTTCTGCACTTTTAGCACATTTTTGAGGTGTGTTTGCTGAGGAACCCCTGGTCTCAGAGGCAAATATTTGGATTTTAATTCCAGCCCAGCAGCTTCAGATTTCCAAATCTCTTTTGTCTTTGCGTGTGTGTGTATTCATGTTGTGGGCAGCATGTGTGTGATGTGTTGGGGGATGCAAGGGTGCCATAGTGCATATGTAGCTGTCAGAGGAGAATCCAGGTTTCAGACCGCACCTTCCACCGTGTTAGAGACAGGGCCCCTTGCTTGCTGCGCCATGTACCAGGCTAGCTGGCCCAGGAGCTTCCGAGGAGTCTCCTGACTCGGCATCCCTATCTCCACTGAGCCGTCTTCCCCAAACCAGACTTTAACTGTTTGTTTTTACGTGCGCCCTTGAAGGAGGACCATTAACTACTCTCTTCGGTTCAGTGGGTGTCCATAAAGAGGATACCGATAGGCAAGTGTGCTATCAGCATTACTTGTCACCTTGACACAGCCCAGAGTCCTCTGAGAGGAGAGCCACAGTTAAGGACTGGACTAGACCAGTCCAGCCGGTGGATATGACTGTGAGGGATTGTCTTGGCTTGATTATTAATTGCTGTGGAAGACCCAGCCCACTGTGGGCAGCACCATCCCTAGACAGGCAGACCTAGGATAGATGAGAGAACTAGCTGAGCATGAACCTGTGAGTGAGGCGGACAGCAAGAAAGCCAGTAAGCAGCATGCCTTTGTGGTTGCTGCCTCCGGGTTCTAGTCTTGAGTCTCTGCCCTCACCGAGCTCGGTGATGGACTGGGGCCTGAAAGTAGAAGACAAACAAGCCCTTTGCTCCTCAAGCTGTTTTCAGCCATAGTGGTTTATCTCAGCAACAGAACGAAATTATAATACCACGCAATGGCTGACCCCACTGTGAATGTGTCCACAGTAAAAAGTGCTGCAAACCTTGTCCATCTGATGGAGGAGAGTTATCTGTCTATGTTTCTTTCATTGGTTAATTAATAAAGAAAACTGCCTTGGCCCTTTAAGAGACAGAAAATTAGGTAGGTGGAGTAGACAGAACAGAATTGTGGGAACAAGGAAGTAGAGTGGGGGAGACGCTTCAGGCAGTCTCCATAGGGAGTCTCCATGCTTCTCCTCTCCGAGATGGACGCAGGTTAAGATCTCTCCTGGTAAGCCACACCTCGTGGTTCTACCCAGATTACTAAATATGAGTTAAAGGAAGATGTGAGAATTAACCAATAAGAGGCTGAAACTATGGGCCAGGCAGTGTTTTAAAAGAATACAGTTTCCATGTAATTATTTCGGGTGTAAAGTTAGCCGGCGGCCAGGTGGCGGGACGCAGCCCCGCCGCTTCACACTACATCCATCTCTCTGGGAGATTAGAAGAACTCCCCAAACTCTTCCAGTTATTTTTTATTCAAAATCAAGTAAGGAACCTGGAGACGTCAGCAAGGAAAAGTTCGTGATAAACAGTCTTTTGGCAGACAGACTATAAAAGCCCAGCAATCTGGTACACTTAATGAAAGGATGACATTAACTGTCTCTAATGACACGATTTTTGTGACATAATTTAATATAGAAAAGTGACATTTCATGTTTCAGGGAAACAGTAGATTTTATAATGAATTAAGGCGAGGATGTAGAGAGCACAGAGAACAAATTCTGAGAATATTTAAAATAGAAGATGGGGCCCACAGGATGGCTCAGTGGATAAAGACGGGGCCCTCAGGATGGCTCAGTGGATACCACCAAGTCTATGGCCTGAGTTCAATCTCTACGACCACATGGTGGAAGGAGAAAGATGATTCCCACAAGTTATCCTCTGACCTCTCCATGACACATACGCTGTGCCACATGGTGCCCCCCCCCACTCACAGGTCACGTATATTCATGCACACAGAAGTTAAATAATTCTAATGACAAACTTAAAATAAAAGCAGACTTTGGCTCCTAAAATGTTGCACTCAAGGTAAAGAAAATCCGTTCAGCAAATTTCTACTGAGCACCCAGTGTGAGCTGGCACAGCAGAAGAGGTCTTGTCTCATAGACTTTTATATTCTAAAGAAGGAGATAAATCTGCCATCAATATTATTTTCAAAAATAACCAACTTCTAGCGGGGCGGTGGTGGCGCACGCCTTTACTCCCAGCACTCTGAAGGCAGAGGCAGGCGGGTCTCTGTGAGTTGGAGGCCAGCCTGGTCTACAAGAGCTAGTTCCAGGACAGGTTTGAAAGCTACAGAGAAACAAACAAACAAAAATAAGTTCTGAAAATAAGTTCTAGAGTTAATGAGAACAATACAATGACCACAAGCTACATATAAATTAAAAGTTCAATGCAAATCAATTAGCATTGACCAATCGAGAAAGTTGATGAGGAAGACTGAGCTAGATTAACCAATTGAGAAGGTTGATGAGTTAGATTGAGTTAGACGTATAAGGTGGGGAAAATGGCTTTCAGGAGCAGGACTTCATCTCATGCTAGACAAGGAAATCCACTCTGAGGAGAGAGACATAACTAGACACACACCAACAGGATCACTCTGTCGGCTGTTCTGTGGACTAAGAGGGACGCTGAGGAGAAGTAGGGGACCCATCAGACATCATTGACAGTAGTTGAAATGGGAGCTGCTGGTGACGTGGACCAGCATCGTGTCATGTGAGACTTTTCCTGAGGAGATCTGACACACGCTTAGCTGTTTACCCTAGAACCCCCAACAGACCAAAGCAGCAATCACTCCAAAGTCTAGCTTGGTGAACCGATGGGTTTATACCGGGGTGACTGAAGGGAATGTCGGTGAAGAGTTAGAGGAGTGGATGATTTCCACTGCATCACTGAAACGCCCACCTCCACGTGAGTCCTGACTCGTGAGAGCTGCGTCGCTGGAGCTCCCTGCATGACCTGTAGCAGCTTGGCTGGTTGGAGTCTCCTGCCCAGCTCATTCGCTGCTTTTATGACCTTGAGATGCCCTCAGGGATCATCTATAAAGTGGGGCTTCACTGAACTTGGGGCATTTGCTCACTTTCTGAGTCTCATAGGCCTCCCTCCTGGAAGTAATGTTTCGATTCTGAGGAAATTGGTCCAGCACACAGAGTAGCAATGAGGTAGGGAGAAATGGCCAGCTGCTGGATAGATACATTTGGAAAGAGATAAGAGCATCTAACAGAGGCGAGTCATGGCTGAACTAAACTAAAATTTAAAATTCGCACTTGAGCAACTGGGGAGACGGACTTGGAATTCACTGAGCTGCCGGGACTTGGTAAGAAAAGCTAGAAGTTCAATGTAATTTCTATTGGTTACTTTTCTTATTGCTGTGACCAAATACTTAACATAAACTCAGTTAAGGCAGGAGAGGCTGTTTTGGCTGATGGTTTGAGGGGATGTGGTCCACCGTGGTGGGTGTGGCAGGAAACAGAGAGAGGACCAGAAGCTGAGCTGGGCTATAAACCTACCACCTACTGACAAACAAAGAACAAACCTTTGCATATCACCATGGAGTTTGTTGATGACCTCGACTAAGAGTCTGGGTGTCGTGATGAGCTACATGTGCGAGAGACTCGTCTGACAATAAGCACCCTGAATTCTTGGGGTGAATTTAGCTGTTGAGGTGAGACAAAAGGCAGGATGGGAAGGGACACGGGGTGACGAGGAGTTTAAATTTCTATTTTCGTTCTTGAAATGGAAGAAAAATGACAGCTCATTTGTATGCTGATGGAGAAGACCCAGTAAAGGGGAGAGCTGATGGTGTGGGGAAGAAAAATGAACTCCAGAGGAACAAGTGAGGCTGAGTTATGTCTCACAGGGAAGACTGGGTCTAGCAGGACGTAAAGAAGGGACGGCAAAGTGCTGTCTTGGAAGCTTGATCCTTGCCGTAGTTTGGGTGAACTATAAGAGTTCTCATGATGAAGGCTTGATCCCAGTGCTTTGGTGGAACAAAATTCAAAATTAGGCAGCCACCCCCCCATCACAATATCGTAGGTGGCATCATGGTGGGAGCTTGTACAAGATGGAGAGACCCTGCAGCAAGAGAAGCAGCCAGGGAGCGGAAAGGGATCGGTATTACTCCTGTTCATATTTATTTATTCAGGGCTGTAGACGTATCTTAGTGGATGGGAGCACTTCCTGCTCTTGCAGAGGATCCAAGTTTGGTTCCTACCACCCACACTGGGCAACTCACAGCCACCTAAAACTCTGTCTTCAGGGGATGCGTGCCCTCTTCTGGCCTCTGTGGACACCTGCACCATACAGACATGCAAATCAAGTGAATCTTTAAAAATTGAGAAAGGGAGGGGGAGAGGGAGGGAGGAATGTACATGCCATGGCACATATGTGGAGGCTAGACAACAACTTTGAAGAGTCAGTTTGTAACTTCCACCTTCTTGAGGCAGGGTCTCCTGTTGTTTTCTTTTTTTCTTTTGCTGCTTTATATACTCAAAGCTAGACATGTTGTGCCCAGATCACCACCCCCAAGAAACCAGAGAAGACCAGACTGCAAAAGCAAGGTTACTCCTTTATTGCAAGTACAGGCTAGCCAGGAACTTCTCCAGTACCCCATAACAGTAAGGTAGAGAGAGAGAGAGAGAGAGAGAGAGAGAGAGAGAGAGAGAGAGAGAGAGAGAGAGAGAGAGAGAGAGAGGTTAAAAAGTTCCTTTAAGTGGGGTTAGTTTTAAAGGTAAAACTACAAGCAAGCCTTTCAGAGCCGTTTTCATATGGGTGCAAGGTCTTTTGTTCTTCCTCATCCTGCTATGTCAGCTTGCTCTTTGTTTTCAGAGCAAGGTTACTACTCAGTAGTCTTTATCACCAGGTGGCTGGCTGAGTGTCCTTGTGTTTTGGAAGTTCCCGGGGGTGGGGTGGGGGGAGAGGAGCACTATCTTTCTGGGAACGTGAAACTAGTCTGTGTTTCTAATTTTAAAACATTCTGCTAGGAAATTCTCATCCCTTTGAGAATAAGGGGTGAGGGTCTCACAGACAGACCATGATTCCCCATGATTCTCCTGTTTTCTTCCTCCCATCTTGGATTTGACACAGCATCCGGCTTTTTCTATGGGCTCCAGGGGTCTGGGCAGATGTTTTTACTTGCTGAGGTATCTTCCCATCCTTGTTATTTTCTTGTTATTGTTGTTAAAGTTTCATTGCATTTGTTTGTTTGTTTATTTATTTACTTATTTATTTTCTTGCTTATTTGTGCTTGGGGAGCTACAGTGTCCTGTGTGTGGAGGTCAGAGGACAACCAGCTGGAGTTGGTTCTCTCCACCATGTGGGCCTTAGTAATCACGTTTGAATAGCCATTTTACCCATTCTGCTCTTTAATGTGAATTCACCTTCTGGGGGTATTAACTCATGCTGTGGGATCAGCACGACGCTCTCTAAAGAGTGGTGCACCCTATTTCCTAAGCACCTCCCACCAGGCCCCTCTTCTCCCCTACCCCTTTTCCTTTTTATTTTTAATTATCTTACAAGATACGGGTCTGTATAACATTTTGTTTTGGTTGACTCCTCCATCCATCGTCTCCTTCACCTTCCTGCCCTTCATCTCCACTTAAAGATTTGTCAAATATTCTGCTCTCCATCCCCCACCTCCCTCCTTTAAGCATCTTTATTTCCTTCTCATTGGGCCCTTTCTAGTTTCCTGGCCTCCCACAAAAACACACACATGTAAAACTTAGAAGCTAGGATTCACATATGGGAGCTAAGCTGTGGGGTTTGTCTTTATGAGCCTGGGGCCAACTCACTTATTGTAATATTTTTCAGTTTCACCTCTTTTCCAGCAAAATTCTGAATTTCCTTTTTCTTTGTAGCTGAATAAGATTTCATTGTGTATGGACTCTTCTTGAAGCCTCCCCACTTCCCTCTAGCACCAACCACACTGGGGACCAGGCTTCCATTAGACAGATGTTGCTTTGTAGGGTGCACAAACCACATCTGAATTAAAGGTCAGGACCATGTTTCTACTAGAGAAAGCTTTGGGGGGACACGTATCATAGCTGGGGCATTGACAAATCTTCAGGGAGATATATACAAAGTGACTTAATGTTTTTCCACAAAGTAGAAAGCCCTGGTCAGCTACAGAAGAAAAGGGTGGAAGAGTGGAGTGGAGTAGGCGTAGGGGACAGGAGATTGTGTGAGCTGTGTTGTTAAGGGAGAGGCTTTGGGAGTAAAGGCTCATATGATGTCATGGCTGGGCAGTGGCAAGGGCACTGTGGAGGATGAGACAATGAATTTACAATGTCATGGTGATGTTTAGTGTCATCAACCTGACAAAACCTACAGTCGTGGGAGAGAAGGACTTCTTAGCATGCCTACGGAACGTTATCTTGGTTATGTTCATTGAAGTTGAAAGACTTGCCCGTTGTGGATGGCACCATTCCTCATTTGAGAGATCCTGGACTGTATTAGAGGGGAGAAATCAGATTTGGTCCGGCATTGATATAAAATACCTTTGTTGCAGTATTATGGGGATCCTGGGTGAGGGTGGTACTGTCTGGTCCATTCGGTGGGATCACCGAAGAATTTTATGTTCTAGAAATAAGAGCCACTCAAGCAGCACAGTAAAGTGATAGCTGAAGAGTAAGAGACTCCCGAGAGACTGTGACACCTGGAGACCTGGGACAGGGGACGTGAGAGCAGAAGCCCCCAGCAGAAGGTCTCTGACAGAAAGCGACAACAGTTGCAAACTGACACGGAACTGAGAAATACCAGTCAACACAGGAGGGAAAAAAGAGAACAAAATTATAGACTTTATTGTAACAAACAAATAGTTCTCATCCCTGGCATGGGAGGAGCCCCAGAAGGAGGGACCCCACCTCCACTGTGGGGACAGGGCTTTGGGTAAGACATTTTCTAGGCTCCCTCATCGCTCCAGATTTCTTCTCCTCCCTGATCGGTCCTGCCCAGAGAATACTCCCTTGGATATGTTCTTTTACCCCTTTGGGTCACTTTGTAACAGTGGTCATCTCCTGAGGACTCTGGAGACCCAGGAACAGGAACCAGCTTTTCTTAACAACAACAAGGGAGGGGTCCTTGGTTTTCAGATTGGCTCAAGTTTCACCTACTCTCTTTCAAAAGGACCTGAAGTTCAATTCCAGTCACCCACTTCAGACAGCTCCAAGGGGAGTCTGATGCTCGTGAACACAAGGGCACAAACTCCACACCGACACAAATACACAACGTTGAAAAAAATCAATCTTTTTATCAAGAAATGGAGCTGCCCGGTAGTAAGCATGTGCGCATTCATTGCTGTCTTCTGAGTCTGCCTGTCTTGTGACCAACTGTCTGCGCTCCTCCTACCGTGATTTCCCCACCATAATGAACTATATCTGGAATTGTGAGCCAAATAAATCCTTTCTCTCCAAGTTACTTTTGTCAGGGTCTTTTTTCCTTCCTTCCTTCCTCCCTCCCTTCCTTCCTTCCTTCCTTCCTTCCTTCCTTCCTTCCTTCCTTCCTCCCTCCCTCCCTCTCCTCCCTCCCTCCCTCCCTCCCTCCCTCCCTCCCCCTCTCTCTCTCTCTCTCTCTCTCTCCCCCTCTCCTCTCTCTCTCTCTCTCTCTCTCTCTCTCTCTCTCTCTCTCTCTCTCTCTCTCTCACAGCAACAGGGAAATTAAAACAGGCATATGTTCAACCAGTGGACTGATTCTTCTCCCATTACACCTAGGTACGGTGGGTGAAAGATCCGAATAACTCAAGACCTGAAGGATGTAGCCAGTATTTGAGAAAACGCCCATAGGTTAGAGATCCTTGGCAAACAAGACTTTATGATAATTGCTCACTAATTGGAAAAGGTGGTCAGTGAGCACTAGCAAATACATTGAATAATTTTAAAGCTGTTTGATTCATTAAATTTTTATTTGGTAATTGATGTTCTGCTGGGTCTTGTGAAAGCGAATAAATAAAGCTGTATTTAATTAGCTACAATATTTACTTCAACACTTAATGAGCCAACAGCTATTAAAGAGTTTGTTCTCTTAAGTGAATCACAAATCTCCCTGCAGTTTTGCTTACCTTGTTGGCTTAATCATCTCTTCAACAGGTGTGCATTCTCTGCCGCCAGTCAAGGGTCTAGACCGGGGGATGGAAAGAGGAAACAAATGTGAAGAAAGCATATCCCCTGCCTTAAAGCACATGCGGTTAAAGGCCTAGGGGGCATGACTCAGTGGTAGAATAATGTATAATGCCCCAGTGAGAGTTGGGGGTGTGGCTCAGTGGTAGAGCCCCTGCCTAGAATCCCCCATTGAGGGGCTGAGGTGTGGCTCAGTGGTAGAGCACCTGCCTAGAATCCCCCAGTGAGGGGCTGGGCTGTGGCTCAGTGGTAGAGTACCTGCCTAGAATCCCCCATTGAGGGGCTGGGGTGTGGCTCAGTGGTAGAGTACCTGCCTAGAATCCCCCAGTGAGGGGCTGGGGTGTGGCTCAGTGGTAGAGCCACTGCCTAGAGTCCCCCAGTGAGGGGCTGGGGTGTGGCTCAGTGGTAGAGGCCCTGCATCCAATCCCCAGTGAGAAGCCAGGTTGTGGTTCAGTGGTCTACCACTCTAGTGTTTGCATTAAATCTTACACACAGGGTCCTGGGATTTGATATCATTATTGTAAGAAATCAGAAACACTTTTTGTTTAACACAGAATCGATGCTTTGTATGTTTTCAGTTAGGTATGGTGGCACTCGTCTGTCATTCTAGCACTCAGAAGGCTGAGGCAGGAGGATTATCACAAGTTAAAGGATACCCAAGGTGACATAGTAAGACCTTTATCAAAAAAAAAAAAAACTAATTAAAAGAAAAAGCACATGTCATCAAAACACCGGATTTAAATATCATTAAAACTGGAATTCCACTGGGTAGCAAATAATCTCTCCTTGCTGACAGTGCAAGGCCTAACCCAACTGCCCACTAATTAATTCAGAATAAGTAAAGTACCAGTTAATGAGATTTGACCAAATCTTATGCGTTTTCTGTTTCCATTTCATCAGAGGCATCCCTCATCCATTTTTCTCCTGAGTACTTTCCTATTTACCTTGGTTGATTGGTTATATGACTTTTTCAAAATGGAGTTTGTGTTTTCTTCCTAATTATGAAAGTAACAAAGATTCAACATCTTTGAAAGATGTTGAAAACGAGGAGGTAGAAGAAAAAGGATTCTACTCTTCAAAGACAGCTATTGTTAAAAGAAAAAGACAGCTACTGTTGACATTTCATCATTTTTCTTTTCCCCCCTAAAAATTAATCTTTAGTTAGGAAACATTTCACACAAAGGCAGATGTAAAGAAGTAATTGTAATTGCATTTTTCTGATCTGCTTAAAGGTGACCTTTGTTTTCAGTTGCTTAATTTTTTATTGCTATATATTAATTATAGATATTTATGGGGGTATGGTGGTAATTCTCTACAAATATATTTTATGCACCTAATACATAATGATCAAATTACTAAACACTTAGCATCCATTTAATATCAATATCTCCTTAAGCATTTGTGTTTCTTTGAATTCCTCCTCCTGACTCATCCTCTCTCTCCCTCCCTTTCTTCCTCCCTCCCTTTCTTCCTTCTTCCCTCTCCCCCTCTTCCCTCTCTTCCTCCCTTCCCCTCTCTCTCCCTCTGTTTCTTCCTCCCTCCCTCTCTTCCTTCTTCCCTCTCGCCCTCTTCCCTTTCTTCCTCCCTTCCCCTCTCTCACTCCCTTTCTTCCTCCCTCCCTCTCTTCCTTCTTCCCTCTCCCCCTCTTCCCTTTCTTCCTCCCTTCCCCTCTCTCTCCATCCCTTTCTTCCTCCCTCCCTCTCTTCCTTCTTTCTTCTCCCCCCTCTTCCCTTTCTTCCTCCCTCCCTCTCTTCCTTCTTTCCTCTCCCCCCTCTTCCCTCTCTTCCTCCCTCCCCCTTTCTCTTCCTCCCTCCCTCTTCCTGCCTCCCCCTCTCTCTCTTCCTCTCTCCTTCCCTCTCCCTCCTTCTCTCCCTCCCTCCCTTCTTCCTTCCTCCCTCTCTCTGTCTCCTACATTCTAGGCAAGTTCTGTACATCTGAGCCATGCCCCAGCTCCTCCCAGGGAGATTTCTAGACAGGCACTCCGCCTCTCAGGCACACTGTCAGCCCCTTGCCCTCCCACTGGCGGTTTTCATTTCCACATCTTGCCAGCGTTTACTGTATATTATCTTAATGATAGTCATTCCGACTGGGGTGAGATGGAATCTCAGTGGAGTTTTCATTTGCATTTCCAACACTTCCTCTCCTGCTCATTGGCATCTGTCCTCCATCTTTTCAGAGCTGTTTATATAAGCGGATCTTTTCTCAGCTCTACCATAGAAGTCTTGGAGCAGAGCAAGTCTGGGAGCCCAGGTGGCTTACAGCGGATTCCTTTGCTGCCTATAGGAAGCAAAATCAGGCTTAGGACTCTCTTGTCTAGATCCCCAAAGTCAGAGACACAGCAGAAAGTCACATAGTAGGTAAAGTTTCACCAACCTTTAAGGGGTCAGGCACATCCTGTCAGACAGCAACTTACAGGCAACAGTGGTTTGAATGAGAAATGTCCACTGTTGGTTCACATATTTGAACACTTCTGGAAAATCTTCCCTTAGTGACCGGTGACTTAAGGGAGCGGGTTAACAGTCCAGAGATATCGTTTGGCAAGGCTATGGAGTACAACCTTGCAGGAGGAAGTATACCACAGGGGTAGTCTTTGAGGGTTTAAAGCCTCACTTCCTGTCCCTCTCTCTGCTTCCTATGTGCATGAAATGTGATCTCTCTTCTTCCTGCTCCTGCTACCTTGCCTTCTCCATTTTTATGGATGCTATCCCTCCCAGCCCTATGCTAAAATGAGCCTTTTCTTCCTTGAGTGGCTTTTGTTTATAGTATTTTATCATAGACTCACACTCCTGAACACAAGACCCCTAAATCCTTATTTCTACCTGTCTTGGGCAGTCTCTTTCTCTTTCTCTGTCTCTGTCTCTCTGTCTCTCTGTCTCTCTGTCTCTGTGTGTGTGTGTGTGTGTGTGTGTGTGTGTGTACATGTACTTATGCATGTATACCTGTAGACGCCAGAAGTTATTATTGAGTATATTCCTCAATTGCTCTCCACCTTAAGTTTTTGATACACAGTCTATCTCTGAACCCAGAGCTTGCTCATTTAGCTAGACTGGCTCGCCAACATGCTACAGGGATACTCCCTTTCTCCAGTGCTGGGACTACAGACACATGTCATACACCCAACTTTTTCATGTGGTTTCTATGGGTCCAAACTCTCATGCTTCTCTGTCTAATTGCCGTCTCCCTCAGTTTCTGCCTAAGTACACCAGGAGCTTTAGAAGCTTCTAGAAAAATCTTCCCTTGGTGACATCAGAGACCGGATTAACATTTCGGTGGCAGGAAGTACAATCAGCATCTTTGAACACAGATTTGATAACCTATAGAGTTTTTTTTTCCAAGATGAGCCTCTTACTGGACTTTTCTCCTATGTTGTTCAATAACAGCAGAAGTATCCCCAAAGAGGTTTTTATAGGAATAAGGAAATTAAATGAAGGGCACCAAGCAAATTGTGGTCAAAACAACAAATTTCTAGAAGCCAGGAAAGAGGTTCCCCTCCTCCATTTTCTTTGGATGTTTATTGTAGTGCCTCCCAAATTAGAAACACGTTATAGTTTTGTTTCTGCAGCTGTAGAAAAACAAACAAACAAACAAACCTGACAACAAGCAGCTGTGGAGCAGTAAGATGTTGACTTTGTCCCATAATTTCAGGTTACAGTCCATCACTGCATGGAAATACCAGTGCAGGAGTTTAGTACTACCCGTCACATAGCAACCACAGCCAAGAGCAACAAGAAAAAGAATGAATGCATGCTTGTTGCTTTGCTAGCCTTCTCTACTCTCCCACAGTCTAGGACTACCCACTTTCAGGCTGGGTCTTCCCATATTCATTAGCCTAGTCAAGATAATCTCCCACAGACCAACCTGATCTCAGACAGCTCCTCAGTGAGACCCTTTTCCCAGGTGATGCTAGGTTGTGTCAACATGACAAAACTGTCACAGTTGTACTTTGCTTGATGTAATATGCATACGTATGTAGGCACATGTGTATACACGTAGCACTTTTTTCCTTCGTGGAAAGTGGTGTCCTGTGTTCAAAGGTCAGACACCCATCTTCACACACAGGGTCACAGAGATGGCCTGTGTTTCTTTCCTCTCTGCAGCAATGTACACGGGATGGGTAGACAACCTCGAACTGGAGGATTTACTTCGGTGTCAGCCTGTGTTTCCATGGGGCCATCCATGCTTGCTCATCTGGGGCTGTGACCAGAGGAGCATTGCCATTTGTTCTCTGGATAGAGGCTTTTCAGGGAGATTGTTCTGAACCCCTTGCCTTCTACCTTTCCATTTTGGCAGTGCCTGGGTGTCCTTAAACATTTCATGACACGATGCTAGCCTGCTGACCTATTCTTGACTACCCGCGTGGTGCATGCTTGGGAGGTTCTGTCATAGGGACTATTGCATCACCATTATGGGTTCAATTAGGACCCAGGTGGTCATTCCATCCTTTCTTCACCCAAATGCATTCACGTGGATGCAGGGTTAGATTGCCAGAAAAGATAATGGGGGGGGGGGGGGGGTTGGTTCTGGTCTGACATCCATCACAGTTATTTTCCTTATTGCTGCAACAGAATGCTCAACAAGAAATAATTTAAGACTACATAAGTAGTACATGCCTTTAATCTCAGCACTAGAGAGCCAAGGCGGGCAGGCTCTTTTGAGTTCAAGGTCAGCCTGATCTGCAGAATGAGTTCCAATCCAGTCAGATCTTCACAGTGAAACCTTATCTCAAACAAACAAACAAACAACAACAAAACAGAAGGGAGGCAGATTTATTGTGGCCCACAGCTTGAGGGGATCCAGTCCACTGTGGTGGGCAAAGGCGTGGCAGCAGAAGCAGGAGATAGTTGCTCCCCTTGACTCTGCAGTCAGGAAGCAGAGAGAGGCAGATGCCGGTGTTCAGCTCACTTTCTCCTTTTTATTCAGTCCAAGACCCCAGCCTGTGGGACGGTGCCGCCCATATTCATGGTGAATGTTTTAGCCAGGGTTCTCTGGAGAAACAAAATCATGGAGTCTAGTCCTCTAGTCCCCTTTAAAAGCATGGAAGCTCTGATTCTGTTATCAGCGAAGGAATCACAGCAGCAGCAGCAGCATGGAACATCCACTCTGTGGCAAGAGCATGGTCAAGGAAGCAGAAGGCAAAATAACCTTCCTTGTGACGAACCTTTTTATCTCTGAACTGCCACCAAAAGGTACCATCCAAAACTGGGGTGGATATTCGCACATCAGTCAACGCAGTCAGGATGATTCTTTAGGTGAGGCTCCCTACTCAAATGATTCATTCGTGGCTAGCTGACATTAAAACCAGCCCCAGGAGTGGGTCATCTCGTCAATCGACCTAGTTCAGATAATCCCTTGCAGACAGACTCAGGGGTGTGTTTCCATGGTGATGGTTGTCACGTCAACAGTCACTATTGAACATCAAACATCCTTCATTGATATATAGTCAAGTTTGGAATGAGAGGAGGACCCGGGAGATCTCATGGATTTGGAGTTTCTTGAGATGACATCAACACTTAGAGTCTTGATTTCATGTACCCATGAGGTCAAACAGGGGTCAGAAGATGAAGGGGAAATCACAGTCCATAGAATGATCAGATGGGTACCCCTACAACCTATGTTTCTAAAGATAGCTGCAAGTGATCCAAGCACAGGACAGAGCTCAGGTGAGGCCCGATAATGTGTAGGTTACTATTATTATAATACCTGTCAGAAGCAACTTATAGGAGCCAAGAGTTATTTTAGCTCATGATTTTGGAGAATTTGTCTATGATCACATGACTTACATGCTTGGACAGAACATAATGGTGCAGGAGCATATGGTGGAGGGGATTCTACACCTATGGTAGAAAGGGTATCAAGAGAGCAAGACAGAAAGGGGGTCTGTGATAAGACCTGCTCTCCCTCCTCCTCCAAGACAACTACTTTCTCTAGCTTGACCCCACTTCCTAAAGTTCCTGTGACCTCCCAAAATAGCTCCACCACTTGGGACCCTATATTTTTACATGTGACTGCCTGGGGGTGCTTCGTATTTAAACTGGGACACAAAGAAAAAATGAAAAAATGATGCCCAACCCGAGAAGCACTTCTGCTCTGAACTCAAGTAGGCTCGCTCAGTTTAAGCCTGTAAAATTCTGATATGAATTCTTACATGCCAAGACTCTGCAGCTCCTTGGCTCGCTTCCTCGCTACCGTGAATGCAGGAGCCAGTGTTCCTGTGAATGTGGCGTTCTCCTCGTAGCCACTGAATCATCAGGAAAATAGCTATTACTTATTCCACCCTTTCCCATTTCTAATTATTGTTTTGTGTTTTTATCAAATATCTCAGTGAAGGATCCTTTGGTCCTTGGACCTTTCTCCAATGGGAGGAATGAGTAGAGCAGCTTATTTTTTCATTAACGTTAGTGAAGAATCGCATAGCCTTTGCCTGGGGCCATTGGCCTGTCTCTGCCTCAGCCTCTGGCCTGATTAAGTGAGCGTGGGTAACTGGGCCAAGAGGAGGAGGAGAGGACAAAGGAACTCAGGAGACAGTTGGCTGTAGATGGAAATGAAGGGATGGTTGGAGCAAACCTCCTTTGAAGACTCGCAGATAGATTAAAAACTGCAAAATGCCCAAGGCAGAACTAGCAACCAGAAATGGGAGCTATAGCACCCATTCAACACGTCCAGACACACTATTTAAATTCCCTTGACTCACAGACTGAATTCTCATTCTAACTGTGTTTCACCATCTTCCTGCACTGAATTCTTAACTCTGAGCAGTGCAGCATTGATTTCAATGGTGCTAAAGGCAGGGAGATACATAAAGAATGCATGGTCAAAAATCTAATATGTTAAGGGTGGCCTGGAGAAATGGCTCAGCAGTTAAGAGCTCTTGCAGAAGACCAAAGTTCAGTCCCCACCATCCTCATGGGTGGCTAACAACTAACTACCAGTAACCCCAGCCCCAGAAGGTCTAGTGTCCTCCTCTGGCCTACAGACACTGCACTCATGTGCACAAACACAAAATTTTTTTAAAAATATAATATTTAGAACTGGGGAAATGGCTTAGTGGGTAAAGAGTTTGTTATGCACTTGGACTTTTTTATGTGATTTCTGGGGGCAGAACTCAAGTCCTCATGACCCTGCCCAACATCCCCTCAGATGTCTGAGTTAGGAGAGTCATCCTTTAAAAGACTCTAAAAATGGAAGTATTTTTCAAATATAGAAAAGTTTGGATGGTATTTGCTCAAAAGCCTCAGTATTACAAATAGAAAATGAATACATACATAAGTAATCAGATATTTGGGTTCAAGAACCTTTGCTTTCAACCATTCGATTCTGTACTATCGGGATCTCTGCATCCCCGTCAATATCTTGGTTACTTTTCTATGACAAAAATACCACAATCAAGTCAAGTCATAGAAGAAAGGGTGTCTTTGGGGCTTACAGTTTCAGAGGGTGAGTCCATGAGCATCATGGTGGGGGGCATGGGAGCAGGTAGGCAGGGACAGTGCTGAGTCAGCCACTAAGAGCTCACAGATTGAGATATAACCACGAGAGAGAGAGAGAGAGAGAGAGAGAGAGAGAGAGAGAGAGAGAGAGGGCGCGAGAGAGACGAGGAGAGTAGAGAGATGTAGTGGTGTAGATCAAGAGAGGTATAGCTCCTGATCTCTCTCGCTTATATATCTCTATAGGCTCTTCTTCGACTATCTGTATCTCTCTCTTCGATCTCTGCTTCTCTTTTTTTCTTCCTTTCTCCTCTCTCTCTCCTATCCTTCTCTTCTCTTTCTCGTCTCTCTTCTCCTCTTCTCTCTTCTCCTCTCTCTCTCTCTCTTCTCTTCTCTCTATTTCTCTGCTCCTCGTCCTCTCTTCTCCTCCTCTCTCTTCTCTCTCTCTTCTCCTTTTCTCTCCTTCTCTTCTCTCTTCTCGTTCCGCCTCACTTCTCTCTCTCTTCTCTCTTTGTTTCTTTCCTCTCTTTTCTCTCTCCCTCTTCTCTCTTCTCTCTTTTCTCTCTTCTCCTTCTCTCTTCTCTCTCTCTTCTCTCTCTCTCTCTCTCTTCTCTCTCTTTTTCTTCTCCTCTCTTCTCTCTCTCTGCTCTTCTTCTCTCTCTATCTCTTGTCTCTCTCTTTTCTCTCTCTCTCCTCTCTCCTCCGGTTGCTTCTCCTACTTTTCTCTTTTTTTTCTCTCTCTTCTCTCTTTCTCTCTCTCTCTCTTTCTCTTCTCCTCCTCTTTCTTCTCTCTCTCTCTTCTCTCTCCTCTCCTCTCTGCTCTCTCTTCTCTCTCCTTCTCTTCTGCTCTCTCTCTCGCTCTCTCTCTCTGTCTCTCTGCTCTCTCTCTTCTCTCTCTACTCCTCCATTCCTTCCAACTGGGAACCAAATGCTCAGCTATATGAACCTACAGTAGCCATTTTCATTCAAACCACCAATCACCTACTACCGGGGTTACAGATATGCGCAGCTGTGCCCAGCTTTTACATGGGTGCTGGGGATTCAAGCTTAGGTGGTCATGCTTGTACAGGAAGTATTCTTACCCACTGAGCCACCCCCAGCCTCCATGTTGTTTGAGCCTTCTGAAAAGAAGACACTGTGTAAGACAGCAATCATATTTTGCTGTAAAGAGAGTCGATGACCTAGGATCTTGTTTGTGCCGAAATCAGTGTTCTTAGTGAAATCCATTACTGTCAGTGAGGGTGGGCTTTCTTGTATGTGTATGTGTGTGGCATGCATGCGTGTGACTACAGTATCCAGATGTGTGCATGCAGGTGTATGTACAAGTGTTCATGTTAGTCTACACTCGTGCATGTGCTACCAGAGGTTGACACTGGGACTGTCCACCTTATACGCTGAAGCAGGGTCTTTTGCTGGAAGTGGAACTAGGCCATTCAGCTAGCATTAACTAATCCTGGAGATGTCTTGTGTCTGCCTCCTGAGTACTGAGGTTACAGGCAGGATACCCTACTTGCCAAGCATTTACTTGACTCTGGGATCTGAACTCTGGTTTTCATGCTTGTGAAACAAGCGTTTTAGCCTCTGAGAAATCTCATTACCCGGTTGGGTTTTGTTCCATGTATTCCTTTGGAGATGTCTGGTATGCACGCTCATGCCTCTGCATTTATGTACTTGTTTATTTATGTGTTATTTTGATGGTTCTGAGACAGGGTCTTACTACATAGCCTAAGCTGACCTCCACTGTGCCAATTCTCCTGCACCAGCCTGTGTCAGGGTTCCAAGCACACACCGCCACACATGGCTCCTACCTTTATAAACAAACACATATTTGAGAAAAACCTTAAGTAACTTCCTCCTGTCCTAGATTTCTGGAGATCTAAAATTTTTCCTTCACCAATTATCAAAACGGCATTATGAAGTGTAGAAATACTTTTGGGTTAAAGTGCAATGTCATAACTAACGTAATCAAGTTAGTGATCTGAGTGGCATTATGAGGAGAACCTATAGCTCCAAATTTTGGCAATACTGAGGTTTTAGAATTGACCCGTCTGCTCCTTTGGAGAAAAACATATGGAAGTTCCAACAGTGGTGGGGTCAGGAGGGGAAAGCATCAAGAAACCCTGCCTCTCTGAGGTCATCAGCATGCTATCCAGGGATGAGTGGCAGACACAGCTTGCAGCATCCTTGCACAGTGAGTGGATGCACCGCTCAGAAGCGAATGCACCACTGCTTGCTTGTAGCTGGGCTCCAGGTAACACAGAGGGTTTCTGAATTCAGCAACAACTGTAACTGGATGTCTCGCTTTGGGGCCCCACTAGTCAGGCTACCAGCTTCCCAGTTTGCTAAGCCACGGGGAAAAGCAGTCAATAGCTTTGTTCACCTTCCTCATCTTATAAAATGAATGCCATGTCCCTATGAGAATGGGGGTCTCGGTTTCTGAGAACTCAGGCAAGATGACAGCTGGGGAGAGTCAGAGGAGAATTCTAGAAGGGTGCCACAGGGAATCGACTCTGTGGAGGCAAGAGCCCCCTCTCATGCAGTGACATTAATAACTTCTAATATCCCCCTCCCCATGGCCCAGCTATAATTCCGTGCTACCTTGGATCACTCTCATCTGTTTTGTGACATTGCTCCTTGCTGTGAGGAAATACCTGAGATGCAGAAACTTGCGGGAGGAAGGCATTCTTTTGGCTCACAGTTCTAGAGCATATAATCGTCATTATGGAGGGGAAGATAGGGCAGCTGGAGCAAGGAGAAGCTACTCACATTACATCTTCTGTCTGGAAGCAGGGGATAGCCAGGAAGTGCGGCTGGGCTCTAAACCCTTAAGGCCCACCCTTAGTGGCCCACTTCCTTCTAAAGGTTCTGCAACCTTCCCAAACTAGTTTTCAGAGACATAAGGCTATGGGAGACATTTCATGTTTAAACTCCAACATCGTCCTTCAAATAATTTTGTCCTTCAGACACAAGGAAGTCTTTGATGTATCTAGCCATCCATAGCCCCTCGAAGAAAAGGGTGAGCCAGGTGTTATCTTCTGATGTTTCAGAACTGAGGGTAGGTGTTTGATTAAGTTGGCCTGGGAGTCATTGATCTTGGGATTGGTGATTGATTGTGGCTAACTAAATGATCCCTTGAACCATGGTTATTGGGTTTTCATAGTATGTTTCCATTTCAAAACATTTCCATCTGATATGCACCTTAGTCTATTGTCTCAGTTTTAGCACTTAATTAAATAATATATTACAATGGTTCTAACTTTTTACAGCATGTTATGCACAAATACACAACACATATACACACACACACAACACACACCGATACACCACACACACCACACACATACACACATATGCACACATACACAACACATATGCACATACACACAACACACATATACACACACAATATACACAACACATACATACACCACACACACACACACACACACACACACACACACACACACCCTTTTCTTAATGCATTACATACGGAACCCAGAGCATGGCAACAGCTAAACTTCTTTCCACTCGTTATTCTGAAATTGCAGCTCCCTGTGTTGACAGGGTTGGCCTTAATTTTTCTATCCTCCTGCCTCAACCTCCCCCAGTAGCTGGGATAACAGGCGTGTACCACCAGGCCAGGCTTCCCACTAATTGTGAAATCTATGCTGATTCATCTCCCACGGGGCCACGGCACATTTTATGTGATTTGCAGAGGCCAGGCAGAGGATGCCATGCTTTGTGACCATGTGCAAGGCTGAGTCAAAGTCTGTTGTCCTCTGTGGATGAATCATCACCTTGTCAGATGCCAGACTCCTACTGAAATCTCAGTGGCCTCTCTCTCTATTGGTTCCTACGATATAGGCATGCCAAGAAGTCCAAGAAAGATTTTTTTACCCTATAGTGAATCCAGTTGTGTGTGTGTGTATGTGTGTGATAGGTGTGTATGTGGTGTGTGTGTGTGGTGTGTGTGTGTGGTATTATGTGTGTGCTGTGTGTATGAGTGTGTATAGTGTATATGTGGTGTGTGTGCGCGCGTGTGTGTGTGTATGTGTGTGTGTGTGTGTGTATGGGGAAACCAGAGGACAACTTATATGAGTCAGTTTTCTCCTTCTACCATGGAGGTTCCAGAAATTGAACTCAGGCTTGGTGACTTGGTAGTCATCTTATCTGCGCTTCATCTGGGAGGATTGGGTCTCTCACTGAAGCTAGAACTCACCAATTAGGCTAGACTGGCTGGGCAGTGAGCTCCCAGGAACCTCCCTCTGCCTCCCCAGTGCTAGGGTTAGAGGTTGCCAGCACTGTGCCTGGACCTTATGTGGGTATGGAGGATCCAGACTTCGGTCCTAGTGCAGCGAGACGAGCACTTTACCCATGAAACCATCTCCCCATCACCAGTGAATCCACCTTTTCTTGCCATCTGAGCTGAAGTTTTTTAATTAGGCACCTCATGTCAGAGGGCCTGCATACATTACATGCTGAAACTCGCTGCTGCCAGAGATCTGAGGTCCTGAGGGAGGCCCCTCTCCGTCACATGAAGGCATCCAAAATTACACAGGCACACCATCAGGAACGGTCGCTTCCTTCCTTCAGGGGATGAAGCCCACCTTATTTTCAAATCATTATGGGGTGGCATCTTCTGAAATTGGCAGCTGCCTGCTGTATGCAGCAGCCCTGGCAGAAGCCATAAGGGGAGAAATGACAGCCCATTTTTATATCTATATATTTGAGGAAGTTTTTCTTCTTCCATTAGAAAGACTTCAATCTGCTGGGCAGTGGTGATGCATTCCCTTAATCCTAGCACTTGGGAGGCAGAGGCAGGCAGATCTCTATGAGTTCAAGGCCAGCCTGGTCTACAAAGACCTCAATCCTCAAAAATATGTCTAAGATAGATGTCTTTTAAATTAAATTACCTAATTAACAATAAAATCTTGACAGGCAGATTTCATTTATTTATTTATTAAAAATTTCCACCTCCTCCCCTCTTCCCACTTCCCTCCCCCTCCCCCCACTGCCCCCTCCCTCTCCAGTCCTAAGAATATTCAGGGTACCCTGCCCTGTGGGAAGTCCAAGGCCCTCTCCCCTCCATCCAGGTCTAGGAAGGTGTGCATCCAAACAGACTAGGTTTTCACAAGGCCAGTACATGCAGTAGAATCAAAACCCAGTGCCATTATCATTGGCTTCCCAGTCAGCCCTCATTGTCAGCCACATTCAGAGAGTCCGGTCTGATCACATGCTCGTTCAGTCCCAGTCCAGCTGGCCTTGGTGAGCTCCTATTAGATCAGTCCCACCGTCTCAGTGGGTGGGCACACCCCTCACGGTCCTGACTTCCTTGCTCATGGTCTCTCTCCTTCTGCTCTTCATCTGGACCTTGGGAGCTCAGTTCAGTGCTCCAATGTGGGTCTCTGTCTCACATTTTATAGGATTTTTTTTTAAATTATATGTGTATACAGTTGCCCACAGATGCCAGAAGAGGGCATCAAATCCATTGGAGCTGAAGTTGCAGGCGGGTGACTCCTAACAGGGGTGCTGGGAATTGAACAGTACTCCTCCTTAGCCTCTGAGCCAACTTCCCAGCCCCGGAGACTCTTTTTTTTTTTTTTTGTCAATTGAAGGACATTTTAGGGTATTGTTTCTATTGCATTTCAGCACAGCTATTCAGAGAGATTAATCTTCCATACGTTTCTATCCTGAGTCCTTCGTGCCTATCATCTGTTCTTATATCTTCTTATCCCTCAATCTTTTCTTTCTGCCTGACAGAGCTAATGATATTTATTTTGCCACCCGAGGCACTGAGTCTATTTTCTCAGCTGTAAATTTCTCCTTCACTGGCTCTCGGCTCTGCTATTGCTTTCTTTTGGATTCTAAAATACATCGCTTCTTATATATTAACTAGTTTCCTTTCTAACCAACACACACATTTGTGCGTATGCCCTAGTTTCAGCTCCGTTGCTGGGGAAGAGTGCCCTGATCAGAAGCAGCTTAGGAGAGAAAGTTTTATTTTGGTTTAAAATGCCAGGTTACAGTCCGTTATGGTGGGGAAGTCAAGGCAGGAGCCTCAAGGTTAATCACATCAAATCTAGTCAGGAGCTGAGAGGTGTAAGTGTGTGCTTTCTTTGTTGTTTGCTTACTCGCTTGCTGGGCTCAATGTCTCCACTGTTACACTGTTCAGGCCTCCTGCCTAGGGAATGGTGCCACTCACTGTGGCCTGGGTCTCCCCATGATTTACTTAAGACAATTCTACAGGCATGCTCCAGGCCAAGCCAATCTAGTCAGCCTCTCATTGACTCTCTCTTCTCAGGTGACTCCAGGTTGTTTCAATTAAAACTAACCTCTCTCTCTCTCTCTCTCTCTCTCTCTCTCTCTCTCTCTCTCTCTCTCTGTGTGTGTGTGTGTGTGTGTGTGTATACACCCATGAGCGTATGTGCACGTGTGTAGGATTGTGCACATGTGTGAAGGATTAATCATGTGTGCATCTATCAGAGAAATTGTTATGTCATGTCTACTTTTACTTCCTAGATTTGCTTTCCAAAGCGTGTTTTCTTTAGTCTCCAAAGGCCTTCAGTTTCCTGCGATTTTGATGGTTTAAATCTCCTGCATGGATTTCAAACTCTGTGTTCACTTATTTTCGTGTACACGAGCTTTACTAAATGGTGGAGTTGAATTTTCCATCATACAAAATAGGTAAGCCAGGAATTTTTCCATGAATGTGTCTATATGTGTGCTGAAGAAATGTATACATGCCTATAGAGACCAGAGACCAACCCTAGTTAGCATTCCCCGGGTGTTGTTCCTCTTGTTTGTTTGAGACAGGGTCTCTCACTGGCCTGGAGCTCGCCAAGTAAACTTAGACTGGCTGAACAACAAACCCCAGGAATTCTCCCCTCTGTCTCCCCAGTGCTGACATTATAAACATACACCCCATGTATGCCCAACTTTTTTTTTTTAAGAGGTGGGTTCTAAGCATACCCATGCTTGCATGGGAAACACTTAATCAACTGAGCCATCTATTCAGTCTCAAAGTGTGCCTGGCATAACTTCAAAGTAGGGCAGATTCAATTTGGTCCACCATTTTGGAAATTCCAGTTGGCCGCATTGCTTCTGGGTCTATGATGAGAGTGTAGAATGACGGCACCAGCATGGTGGCATAGTGGTTCACCTCGTGGTTTACAGAAAACAGGGAAAGATAAGAGGAACCAAGGACCAGGTTAGGCTTTGCAAAGGTATGCCCCTCTTCCTCCACCTAGACCCCAGAAAGGATAGCATTTTCAGAACCTCCCCCAAGCCCTGCCACTAGCTGGAGACCAACTGTTCATTACATGAGCCTGTGGGCAACACTGCACATGCAAACCTTGAGAACGATATTGTGCAATGAATCACTGCAGTACTCAACAGACTGTCCCAAGAAGCACTTATTCTGATGGTTATGGATCTGTGAGCTAAATGAAGCCAGTTGACTGAGGAGGGACTTGGCTGGGTCATTTTTCTTCAAGAGCTCCTTCGGTTTCATCACTGCTGTGACTTCATTCTGATGCCCAGTAAGAGAGGTCCACTTCTCACTGAGACATGACTGGTGCAAGGGGATTCCCCCACCGCCTCTGCCCAAGGCAAGTGTGCTTATACGCCATCACCCAAAGAGAGTCACATGGTCATGCCCAGTACTAATGGGACAGCAACAGCCTGGCTTTGTCACTTCCCTTCCTCACTGCTACAGCAAAACACCTGACCAAAGCAACTTCTATGAAGATGGGGTTCATTTCGGCTCACAATTTGAGAGTACAGTCCTTTATGGTGGGGGAAGCGAGGGCAACTAGAATATGATATCACTGGTCACGCTACAGGAAGCCGGAAGAGGCACGGTGCTACTTCCTTTCTCTCTTTGATGCCGTCACAAGATGTCAGCCCATCGGATGGGTCCCCGCACAGCTTGGGTGGGTCTTCCTACCTCAGCAGGTTAATGTAGATAATCCCTTATAGAGATGTCCAGAGAGTTATCTCTTCTGCGATTCTAGAGCCTGTCAACATGATGGCGAATATTACCCATCACGTTAATCTTCCAAATTATAACCTCCAGCTCTTTCCCCTTGCGATGATACACAGCAGCTTGAGACGAAAGGTCCTCAGTCTACCCCCGTGGCAACTCTGAAGCCCTCACGATGCCCCGTCTGTCAGAGTTGATGCGTTTCTTCCATAATTCCCTTCATGTTGACACTCTACGTGATCACAGCCTTCCTTTTTATTTTTAAGTATTTAATATGGAGCTGTTGGCTTTATGGCCTCCATTGCCTCGTCTTTTATAATGTGTTTGTTTTGCTTTAGCTGATTGAAATTTCACAGGCAACAAATAAAACTTAAAAAGATGAGGCCAGGATGTGTAATAGAACCCAATAAATACAACGGTATACAGCTTAGCCTCAGGCACAATTCGGGATCTCAGATGCAAATGCCACCTGCTGTGGCTGTGACCTGTTTGTTAATAGAGGCAGGCTAGGGACATTGTAGATATGATTCAGCAGGTAAGTGCTTGTTATCCAAACAGAGGGGTCATGTGAACAGTCAGGCACTGTGGTCGTAACCCCAGTGCTGGAGAGGTGATGTGGGAGAGTCTTCTGTTTGAGTTGATTTCATTGGCTAATAAAGAAACTGCCTGGCCCATTTGATAGACCGCCCCTTAGGTGGGTGGAGTAGACAGAACAGGAAGAGGAAGTGAGGTAGAAGGATCAGTCAGATGCCACGCCTCTCCTAAGTTAGACAGACCGCAGTGCCTCTCCTCAGAGAGATGCCAGACGCGATGAAGCCAGCCATCAGGTCAGACATGCTGAATCTTTCCTGGTAAGACACCACTTTGTGGTGTTACACAGATTATTAGATATGGGTTAAAGCAAGAGATGTGAGAATTAGACAAAAAGAGGCTGAAAATAATGGGCCAGGCAGTATTTAAAAGAATACAATTTGTGTGTTGTTATTTTGCGTGTAAAGCTAAGCATGAGGGAGCAGGGCGGTGGGAATCCAGCCCACAGCTCATTACTACAGAGAGGTATGAACAAAAGAATACTCGGGACTGCACTAGCCAGCCGTTCTAGCCAGTTGGTGAGCTCCAGGTTGATAAAAAAAAAAATCTTATATGTAAAAAATATTTAGCCAGGTGGTGGCGGCACATGCCTTTAATCCCAGCACTTGGGAGGCAGAGGCAGGTGGATCTCTTGAGTCTGAAGCCAGCCTGGTCTACAGAGATTGTTCCAGGACAGTCAGGAATGTTATACAGAGAAACCCTGTCTCAGAAAACTAACTAAATAAATAAATCATACTTAAATTAAATACTTAAGTATTTACAAACTCTTGTATATAAAAAGATAAGACAGATAACTCCTCAGTAGCAGCCCAAGGTCTAAATCATCTTCTGGGCCCATGATGCCGTGTGTGTGTGTGTGTGTGTGTGTGTGTGTGTGTGGTGTGTGTGTGTGTGTATGCATGCACATGCACGTGCACAAACACACATGCACACAGATGAGACCATGACTTACCCAGAAATCTGATTTTCTTATCTTGTTTCAAAAATGACAAATTCTACCCCTTCACACATGCTTTGTTTTTGATGTCATCCTTAAGGCACAAGATCTCTGTTCCTAATCACAGGCCTTGTTCAAGAAGCAGTGGAACAAGCAGAAGGGGCAGCCGTTTGCCTGCATGCTGTATCCCCAGTCTGGTTCCAACAACAGGAAGTGGCACAGCTCAGCCATGGGTTATACTATAGAAGCAGAGGGCAGAGAGCTACCAAGGGCCATGTTTGTGGTTGGGTTCCTCAAATAGAGAACTGGGCCATGTTCCCTCATTCCGTGTCTGTGTTTCAGTGACTAAAACCGAGTCTGCATTATGACCTGTAATATCAGAGGGCCACCGTGAAGACAGAAGGACAAAGTTGCTGACCCCACGGGGTTCCATCTGGGAACCAAAATGGTGTCATATTCTTAAGTTTTGGTTTGAAGAAAAAATAGCCAAATTGGTTTTACATTTTGAAGGGTGTGTGTGCATGGGTGTGTGTGCATGTGTATGTTTGCTCCTATGAATATGCATGTGAAACCCCAGAAGTCAACACTAGGTGCTTTCCTCTACAACTTTACTACTTTTTCTTTCTTAGAGTTGGGATCTCACCCTAAATCTGTAGCTCATTGGTTCTGCCAGGCTGACTTGCCAGAGCCCCCAGGCCCTGCCATCTGTCCCTTACTGCTGAAGCTGTAAACAGGCATTGCTGTGCCCAGCTTTTACATGGGAGCCACGGGTGCTAGGTGTACAGTCAAATCCCCACTCTTGCACGACAAGCATTTTACTGACTGAGCCGTCTCTGGTATATTTTATTTCTTATGTATATGTACGTGTGAGTGTGTGCCCCAGGCATTTGCGTGGAGGTTAGAGGACAATTTGTAGATGTCAGGTCTCTTTTCCCAAGGATTGAACTTGGGTCTCTGGGCTTCGCAGCGAGCACCTTTACCCACTCGCTGGCCCCTTCGTCTCAATTTTTAATTCAAGAACCACACACTTCATTTCTCATTTTTAACAGTTGATGGCATTTCTGGAGTGTGGATGAATACAAATCCAGCTCCACATGGGAGTTTTTCCTCCACCCATCCTGGAGTGGAAAAAGCCATCCTATCGCGTCTTCTGCTTCCTTCTACTCTGTGTGGTCCCTTTATTCTTTCTCTTTTCCTCCGTTCAGAGTCCATCTCGTGCACTCCTGGATGCTCGATGTTTTAACAATCGTCACTGGACTTTATCCACTTCCTGTTTCTGGTGTCTCCCCGGTGTTGTCACTACCACTCTGACGTCTGACGTCACTATCAACATCCAGAGGCCATCTTCCATGTTCTTACGTCATTGTGACCCATTTCATTGGGCCCTTCCATTTGCTGTTTGTTTTTCTTTCATAAAGAGAAATTTTTCGTCAATACATTGGGTATTTTATACATTTTCCAAGACAGCGTGTTCATTTATTCTGCAAATGTTAACTGAAGGCTCTGCTCTGGAGATGTGAGCCCGTGATCCCAGCTTCTCTGAAGACTGAGGCAGGAGGATGGCAGATTCAAGATCAACCTGGGCAATTTAGTGAGACCCTGCCTCCAATGCAAAAGGAGGACTGGGCACGTGTTTCAGCAGTTGAGAACATGCCTAAAATCTCCCGATATGGGACTAGGCATGTGGCTCAGTGGTAGAGCCCCTGCCTAGAATCCCCCAGTGAGGTGCTGGGGTGTGGCTCAGTGGTAGAGCCCCTGCCTAGAATTCCCCAGTGAGGGGCTGGGGTGTGGTTCAGTGGTAGAGCACCTGCCTAGAATCCCCCAGTGAGGGACTGGGGCGTGTCTTAGTGGTAGAGCACCTGCCATGCATGTTGAAGAAAGTAAGAAAGAAAGAGGGGATGAAGGAGACAAAGAGGAAGAGGCGGAGAAGGAGGGAGAGAAGAGAGGGGAGAGAGAGAGGGGGGAGATACCAATGATGCCAAAAAAGGCAAGAGGTTCTTGAATTCAAGTCTAGTCCAGACTACTTAAGATGAGCCGTCTCAGAAGTAATTGCTTGTCTTGGATGATGGGGAAATGGGATGTGCTGAAGGAGGCAAGTAATACTGAGCTATCCATCCTGCTGCCCTGTGGAGTGCCAGACAGAAACTGTGAGGAAAAGCCTCAAAGTATGAATGACATTCTTTCAAGGAGGTAAAAGCAGGTCTTTTCTCACTCAGAGGAGCTTAAATTTCATGATTCTCAGAGAAAATTCTCTCTTGAATCCCTTGGTCTTCTGGGGAAAGATATAGTCATGGGTATGGAGAGAAGGGGCTGGAGAGATGCTTCAGTGGTTAAGAGCACTCACTGCTCTTATAGGCACCGAGTTTGGTACCCAGCAGCTGACAGCTTCCTCCGATAGCTCCGGGTGACCCCGGCACCCTCTTCTGCTCTCTGCAGGCACCCACAGATTCAGGATGCACAGAAACTCACACAGGCACATCCACATACAAATAAATAGCATTGAGTTTTTCCTAGGACTGGAGAGATGACTGGGTGGTTAAGAACACTCACAGTTCTTAAAGAGGACCTGGGTTTGGTTTCCAGCACCCACATGGCGGCTCACTTCAGTTCTAAGTGATTCAGCGCCCTCTTCTGGCCTCTTCAGATACTTGCATACATGGGATGCATAGGCATACATTCAGGGAAGGACACATACACACAAAAATTAGAAAAGATTTAAAAAGAGATGAATCTGACTATCCTGTCACCAGCAGACCTATTAAAATTGCACATTTTATCTGTACTGCTTGGCATTTTTATGTCATTTAAGATTTCTCATTGTGTTTGAGCCTTATCAAGTCCTTGAAGACACCATTACTCTATTATCTTATCATTTCTATTCTTATTCTTTTTCTTTATCCTTGTGTGTGTTCTTGTGTATGTGAATACTAGCATGCTTGCATCATGATGTGTTTGCAGGTCAGAAGATAGCCTCGGATATCTGTGCTTACCTTCCACCTTGTTTGAAACACGGTCTCTCATTTGCTTCTGCATATGGTCAGTGAGATCTTGGGAATTCTCCTATCTGTGCCTCCCATCTCTCTAAAGGATCACTGCGATTACAGATGTGTACCACCACATCTGGTTCACCTTAACTCAGCTCCTCACATCTGTGCAGCAATCACTGTACCTGTGAGCCATCCTCCCAACCCCGTATTCTTTTTAAAATTATTCTGACTCTCTATTAAGTGGATAGAGTTACAGAATCTAAGCTGGGAAATGGCCTGCGAGTTGTGATTGGATACCCAGGTAGTTAATAGAAGAACCCGTCCTGGGCTGTGAGTCTGTGAGCCCCCAGCAGGCACCTGTTGACCTCCCCTGCACATATCTGCATGGGGAGGCTGAGGACTGAGGGAGGTCACCTCGCCTTCTGGAACTGCCATTTTGTCCTTTGAGCTGTTATGAAAGGACTCTGGGTGGGGATCAGAATATCAGCTGGGGTTTATTTAAAAAAAATTAAAAGTGTGTGTGTGTGTGTGTGTGTGTGTGAGAGAGAGAGAGAGAGAGAGAGAGAGAGAGAGAGAGAGAGAGAGAGAGAGAGAGAGAGTGGCATCCATAGGGACCAAAAAACAGACATCGAATCCCCTGGACTAGGAATTACAAGTAGTTGTGAGCTGCCTAATGTGGATGCTTAGAGCTGAACTTGGGTCCCCCTCTGCAAGAGCAGCAAGCGTTAGTAAGTGCTGAGCCATCCTTCCAGCCCCCGTCAACTGGTTTAATGTGTCATGGTGGACTTAACTGTAGTAAGTTCCATAGTCCTTGGTATACAGTTGAAACCAAAAGCTTGTATGCAGAGAGTTTTTATAATTTATTTTATTTTTTTTAAAAAAGAAAATTTATCTTTTTTTTCACTTTACATACCAGTCCCAGTTCCCAATTCCTCCCCTCCTCCCATCCCCTTCTTCTATCTCCTTACCCCCACCCACCCATCTACTCCTCAGAGAGGGTAAGGCACATTGTTTTGGGAAAGGTCCAAGACCCTCCCTACTATATCAAGGCTGAGCAAGGTATTCATCCAAAGAGAATAGGTTCCCAAAAAGCCAGTACAAGCAGTAGGGATAAATCCTGGTGCCACTGCCTGTGTCCCCACAGCTTGCCCCAGCCATACAACTGTCACCCACATTCAGTGGTTCTAGTTTGGATCTATGCTGGTTCCTTCCTTGTCTGGCTGAATGGAGTTGGTGAGTTCCCATTAGCTCAGGTAAACTGTTTCAGTGGGTATTCCCATCATGGTCTTGACCTCTTTGCTCATATTCTCGCTCCTCCCACTCTTCAACTGGACTTTGGGAGCTCAGCCCAGTGCTCCACTGTGGGTCTCTGCCTCTGTTTCCATCTGTTGCTGGATGAAGGTTCTATGGTGATATTTAAGATAGTCATCAGTCTGACTACAGAGCAAGGCCAATTTGGGCCCCCTCTCCTCTTTTGCTTAGGGTATTAGCTGGAGTCATCTTTGTGGATTCCTGGGAATTTCTCTAGAGCCAGGTTTCTTGATAGCCCCATAATGGCTCCCTCAATCAAGACATCTCTTTCCTTGCTCTCATCTCTGCCCCTTCCTCCATCTCCACTATAACATTCCCTCAAGTTCGCCTCCCTCCTCCCCTCTCTTCTCTTCTTCCCTTTCCACCCTCCCTTCTCCCCTCACCCTCATGCTCCCAATTTTGTCAGGCGATCTTGTCAGAGACATTTTTATAACCACAGAGTCAAGTAGATATAACCAGGAATAGAGCTATAACCCCAAACACATTTAAACATAAGAATACATGCTAATATACCACACACATAAGTTGTGTTCTACAAATACTGTGTGTAGACCTATCAGGAGTTTTTGTTTTATGTATGTATGTATGTATGTATGTATGTATGTATGCATTCATTCATTCATTCATTCATTCATTCATTCATTGTTACCTCTAAAATTACTAACCAAGTGTTTTGATTATCCTTAACTTTTCCCTTGTGGGTCTCAATCCAACAAAAAGCCGGGGTACCAAAATCTGCAAGCTATAGAAAACTGTGCGCCTCCCCATGTTTTGGCCAGGTGTGATGGTACACAGCTATAATCCTAGTACTTGAAAGGCTGTGTCACAAGGTTTGTAAGATTGTGACCATCATGGGTTACATAACCGAATTCTAGGTCTACCTGAGCAATATAGTAAGTTCTACCCTTCATGGGCTGCACAGTGACCTTCAAGGCTACCTGATCATCAGAGTGAGATGTTGCCAAGGAAAAGCAACTTCAAGATGAAAGATTTATCTTAGTTCAAAATTCCAGGTGACCCTCTGTCCCTGCAGAGAAGTCACAGTGGCAGGAGCTTGGGACAGCCACACCCATAGTCAGGAGCAGAGCGCAATGAGTGCATGCATGCTTGGTGCTCCTCGCTGTCTACTCTGAATTCAGTTCAGGACCCAAGCCCACAAGTAGTGCTGCGCACTTTCAGGTTGCATCTTCCCACATCCATTAGCAGACGAGATAGTCGGCTCCAGTCCCCTCCAGTCCCCTCCAGTTCCCTCCAGTCCCCTCCAGTCCCCTCCAGTCCCCTCCAGGCACACTCACGGGTCAACCTGACCTGGACACTCTCTCGTAGAGACCGTTCCAGGAGATTCTAGATTGTGTCAAGCTGAGAATAAAATTAACCGAATGCAGGGCGAGGCTCCTGGGGTTGGAATGTTGGTATTTTCCGGGTTGTAGTTCAGCCTGTCATCAAATGGAGTTCCAGAGAAGAGAAGTCGCTGCTTTCTCTGCAGCCTTGCTACCACTATTTTAGGTGTTTCTTTGGGTATTTTCTGTCTCTCCAGTTGTATTGTAAGGTTTGCAGGGAACAAGTATTTTTCTCTTTTTTATTTCCAGCAATCAGGACCTAGGAGCCTCACATACACGTTTGTCATCTCCCCTCCCCCAAATTGTCAAGGGACTCATCTTTTTTTAAGTATTTTTTGAGGGGGATGAGTACATCCACGGTGTGTGTGAGAGGTCCGAGGATAACTTGCAGGAGTTAGTTCTTTCCTTCCATCATGTTGGCCCCAGGGATGGAACTCAGGTGGCCAGGGTCGGTGGCTCTTACGTCCTGAACCCTCTCACTGACCCTATGATGAAATCTTTAGCTCTTCGAGTATCTTGTTTATTAACACAATGGTCCACTATTTGCATGTGACCAAAGCTTGTCTTCCTGTAGGTTTTAATTCATTGAAATTGAAACATGGTACTGATAACATTGACTGGGGTTAGCCTGGATCCTACTATATAACCTAGGCTAGCCTTAAACCCTGGGTAGTCCTCTTGCCTCAACTGTCAAAGTGTCAGGACTATAAGCATGTTCTAGCACGGGTGGCTCTCTCTGCCTTCCAGTTTCATTTGGTTGCTGTGATAAAAACACCCTGAGAAAAAGCAGTTTAAAGGAGAAAAGAATTAATAGCTTACACTGCCAAGTGTCAGCCCTTGGTGGGTGAAGTCAAGTCAGGAACTTGGGCAGCTAGCTACATCATGTCCACGGTCAAGAACAGAGGGGGAAGAAAATCAATGCATCCGTGCGTCCTAGTTGCTAGTTTCTTGCTTGCTCTCAGCTCTCTTCACCCTTACACAGTCTAGGGCCAGGCCTGGTCTGTAACCCTGGTGCTCTTGGGGACCGGGAAGACAAGGAACATCCCTGAGAATGTTTAGCCAGTCTAGCCAAACTGGTAAGCTCCGGGTTCACTGAGAGACCCCATCTGAAGAAAAAGGACAAGGTAGACAGTAATTGGGAAAGACCAATGATGTTGACCTCTGACCTCCACATGAAGGCACATGTCTATGTTTGCATAAGCACCCCTCCCACACTCACTTCCAGGCATTGGGATTAAAGGTGGGGCATCAGTTCACCCCCACTTCCTCAGGGACAGTCATACAATGTCACCTCTACCAAGGCTCTCTTGTGGAAGAGAAGTATTGCCTCCGACTCAGCGGGGCTCAGAACTCACACTGGATCTCCCGTATGAGTCCACCTTGGGTGGTCCTCAGCAGGGGCCTGGTGAGGCCAGTGGAGCTTCCTCCTTGCTTTCCCTCAGATGATGCTCTGAGGAAAACTTCACAACTCCAGTGTCAGCCGAAGATTCTGAATTATGTGTCTGCTCCATGGGCCCCTTAGCTGGTGGAAAATTTCTTCCAGACCATGGCAGTCAATAGGTGCTCAATCTTTGTTTGGGTCTGATGGAGAGTCTTTTTCTTTCCCGGAGCTGTTATCACCTGCTGGGGCACTGGGGGAATTGGCAGAGGCCAAAGCATGAACTGAATCCCTTTTAGCTGATGGTACCCAGCAGCGTCAAAGAATACAATATGTCCCTGTCCTTCTGTTTGTGCGTCCCCATGTCAGGTGAGGAGGAGACGGTGTATTAGTGTCTTTTCTCATCGCTGTCACAAAAGCCACAGAAAGCGGGAAGGGTTTGTTGTGTCTCACAGCTCAAGGGTGGCAGGGTCAGGGATGGCAGCAGGAGCGTGAGGCGGTTGGTCACATGGCATCCACTATAAAGCAGAGGGAGATGAATGCTGGTTTTGGCTCACTGCCTCTTTCCCATTTAGTCTGTGACCCCAGCCTAGTGGACAGGGCTGCCCTCATTCAGAGTGGGTCTCCCCTCCTCTCAGTCAAGCCTTTTCTGGAAGTGCCTTCACAGACACACCTGGAGGAGTGTCTTTTAGATGATTCCAGATTGGCAGTACACAGTTGGCCATCACAGACACACCTGAGTCTAGATAGACTCATGCACCAACTCTAATTATTCTCAGGATCAACCCTCAATTCCCTCATCTCATTGGTCTGACTAAACAGTTTGGGCTATAGGCTTCTTATGACCCTGTCTCTTCATTCTTAGCAGCAAAGGAGTATTATGGCTTAAATTTCAAATGTCCCCCACAGGCTTACATGTTTTAACACTTGTTACCCAGCAGGTGGCACTGTTTTCCTATTTTTATTTATTTATTTTTTTAATCTCTGTAACCTTTAGAAGGTGGTGCTTTACTAGAGGAAACCAGTCACAAGGGGCAGTGCTGGAGGTTTTATAGCCCAACCCCATGTCCCCCTACTACAGTTCCCAAGTGTGAGCACAATGCTGTCTCCAGATCTTGCTGCCATGCCTTCCCCACCATGAGGGACTGAGCCCTTGAACTGTGAACTAAAGCAAACCTTTGCTTAAGTTGTTCCTGCTGGGTATCAGGTGAGAATCATAAATTCAGAGATTTTGCAATACTTTCACTTCAGGCTCACTGCTTAATACTCGGTGTTGGGGAAAGCCTGGAGCTAGGGAAACTTCTAGAAGCTCCTTTGAGCATGCTGGGGCTTCCTGTACTGGCTGAAGAGCACCGTTAACAGCGGTGTAGACGTGTAGCAGAGGCATGTGTGCTGTTGACAGTATGTAGCCAAGGAAGAACGGAAGACCGCAGAATGTGGTGCTTGGAGGACACTTTTCTTTTTAAGTCATTTTTGTTGTGCCAGGGTAAACTTACGAGGTGGCTCAGCCATGAAGGTGGCACTCAGCTAGCTGCCCCAGGCACTGTAAGTATGCCCAGACTACAGGTTATTACTGCGGGTTGGAAAGAACCCTGTTTCCAAGGGGAGCTATTTTGTCATATTGAACTTCTGGGCAGCTCTTGCTCTTGGCAGATGGATGTTGCAGGTGAGGCTTTTCACCGGGAGACATGAGAAAAATGTCTGCTCAGCCCTGGTAGGGAGCCCATGACGGACCAAAGTAATGATGCCACCAAAGTCTAACTTGGGGAACTGATGAGTTCCCTGGGGTTACTTCAGGAGTATGTGTGAGCGGTGACCTACAGGAATAGGGATGGCTTAAAAACAGCCACGTCACTAAAACGCTCACCCCAGCATGGTTGACAGCACAGCGGAAGCCCCAGAGCTCTCTCTGCAGGATTTGCAGGCAGCTGGACATGCTAGAACGCCTCCTCCAGGTCGCTGTGATGGTCACAGTCCTTCTCCCCAGCGCTGGTCACTGCTTCCATAACTGTGGGGAGTTGCTAACCAGAATCCGGCTTCCCCAAGCATGTGAAGTTTGCCTACTTCCGGAGTCTCATGAGCCCCTCTTCCTGGAGGAAATGTTCCAACTGAAGGAACTTATTACTATCCAGCAATAGAATATCACCTCTTTAACTAGGCAGAAGGAAGAACAAAGGTTATTGAATATTCTGGAGCTTATTTGACCCCTGTCTCCAGCTCCCTCAAGGTGAATTAAATTGCGCCATGAAGTAAATTCCAGGCCTATGAAAGTTGGAACCAGTAGAGGATTAACCTAAAAGCTGGTCAGAGAAGATGCGGTCCCCCACAGTGCTGGTCTCTGTGGGAGTCAGGGATGGGGGAGACCTCACAGGCAGCCTGTGGTGAGCCTCGGGATTTGTCCTTTTAGTGGCCTGGCTTTCATCTTGTTCAGAATTCAGGACTTCACTGCAGCTAGGGCCCCCTGAGGCTCCTATCACAGTGAGAACAGGAGTTCAATTTCTTTTCTCCACTGTGAGTCTCCACTGGGAGTCTTCTTGCAGAAGATACTTTTCCTGGCCTCCTGATGAATTTTCAGGGGAAGGAAAGGGAGGAAGAAGAAATGGAAGGCTAACATGTATTCATTCAACAAACATATATGGTATGTCTGCATGCTTGCGTCTAGGCCATTGTTTTAGAGATGGTGCTTATCTTCCCAGGGCTCTTCACTAACTGGAAGAGGCTGACACAGAAGCAGACAAAATTAACTTGAAAGCTAGGCATGGTGATTGAGCCTATAATCCTAGCACTGGAGAGTTTGAGGCTAGCCTGGATTTTTAGAGTGACTCCCAGGCTAGTTTGGGCTGTAGAGTAACACCTATTCTTAAACAACCCAAGGGTTCCCTCTGGTTTCCAGACAGGAGCACACATGTGCACCTGCATACATACACACACACACACACACGCACACACACTTCACTTATGTCCTGGAGAAAAAACTTACTTGCCTTTGAAAATTAAATTAAATCAAGAGAACTTGGAGAGATGGCTCAGAACACTGACTGCTCTTGCAGAGGACTGGGGTTCATTTCCCAGCACCCACATGGCAACTTACAACCACCTGTAACTCCAGTCCTAAGCAATGGGGCACCCTCTTCTGGCTTCTGTGAATGCTGCATGCCATGTGGTACACAGACACATATGCAGGCAGAACACACATACGTATAGAAATAATAAATGAATAAAGTTAAAACTATATTAATAGAAAAGAAAAATAAAATTGAATCAAGGGAGAACTGGCAGAAGGTACCCTTATGGCTCCTCTTCACACTTTAATCTGAGAAAAATGATGCATAAAAAGCTGTTTGGAATTTATCAGTTAAAGGACAGAGGGCAGGGGAAATGGCTCAGCAGGGGAAATGGCTCAGCAGATAAAAGCACTTGCTGTGAAAGCATGAGGACCTGAGTTCAAGTCCCCAACACCCACGTAAAAGGCTGGGTATGACCATGTGTACCTGTAACCTCAACATTGTTGGGGGGATAGAGACAGGAAAATCACCGGGTTTTGCCAGTCTAGTTCCAGGTTCAGCAAGAGACCCTGCCTCGAGGGAATAAGGTAGAAAGTGATCGAGCAAGACAAGAGTGTTTCCTTCTCTGGCCTGAGGGCATGTGTGTCATCACACACAAATGTGTATCCACCATGTATTTATATGAAAGAAAAGCATAGAAAGACAGTAAATGTTGACACTTTGGAGCAAGAAAAAAAGACTAGGATTACCAGAGAAAGCATGCACAGAATCAGAATAAAAGCACAGAGCTGGTCTTTGACTCAACCAATGAAAAGCAGAATGAGAGACTTAAGAGATGACTCTGTGGGAAAGGCCACTTGTGGCTCTTTCACAGAACCCAAGATAAATGCTTAGCGCCCACATCAGGGAAGCACAGTCACCTGCATCCAGCTCCTATGACTCTGATGCCCTTTTCTGGCCTGCATGGGTACTTCAGTCACACACACACACACACTCACACACACACACACACACACACACAAACACACACACACATACACGGGGGGGGCACAAACACATTGGTAAATATAAAATCAAACCTTTTTTTTAAAGGAAAGGACTGAAGAAAAGGCACACTAGTTAAAAGCATGGAATGCTCTTGCAAAGGACCCGAGTTTGGTTCCTAGCACACACACTGGGTGATTCCCAACCACTGGTAGCTCCTGCTCCAAGGGATCCAATGCCCTCTTCTGGACTCTGAGGGCATCTGAGTGCATGCTCATGCACATACACACACTCACGCACACACACACAATGTGTACACATATATGTATAAATAAAAATAAAAAGCTAAAAGAAACTGACTGATCTCTGTGTGTGGGGAAAACAAAAAAGAAATGTAGCAACCAGAACACTGACATGCAAATGATTAGGGAAGAGATGGAACGTGTGGCGGCATGGGACAGACAGCTAATTAAGACTAATTTGTGTTCCAGAGGAAAAATCAAACTCGAACAAAGGGGAAGCCGTTGTCAAAACAGTTGCAAGGAAGCACACAGGAGGCAGAATACAATGTTGGTATAAAGATGAAAAACCCTGGCTCAGCTCAAGCCAAGATGAATGCAGAAACATGTGTCCAAATATGGCACAGAAGCCGTGTGCATTTTTAAATCTCAAGGGCAAATAAACATCCCTTGGATGTTTCATTGGTTGAGTCAATTGGCTAGAAAATGGGTAAAAGATATAGAAGAAGAAAACTTGGGTCAACCACCCAATGCCAAACAGAAAGATCTAGAAATAGCAGCTCAGCTTTGAGTGTGCATCTTGTGGTGTGTGTGTGTGTGTGTGTGTGTGTGTGTGTACAAGTATGCGGACTCTGCTAACTCAGCTGTACCCACACCACCTCCTTAGGCATCAATGAGGGGATATCTCGGCAATTCTAGGATGTTGTACTAAGCCAAAGTTTCTATCACAGGAGACTGGAGAAAGAAATGTATCGTGAGGAGATAGCTCAAGTTTGAACACACCTGTCGCTCTCCCAGAGGACCCAGGTTTGATTCCCAGAATGCATATGGTGGCTCACAGCTATTTGTGAGTCCAGTCTCAGGGGATCTGGCACCCTCTTTTGGCCTTTCCAGACATGGCAGGCACATGATACACTGACATACATGCGGATAATACACCTATATAGTTTTTTTTTTTAAAAAAACACCCATATTACTTTGGAAAGATACTGTGAAAAACATAATGTCTTAGGTCAGAAAAATAACTCAGGGAGTGACCTGAGCTGGATATTCAGGATCCACGTGTTCAAAAGGGAAAACCTGTTCCTCTAGGTTGCGTTCAGACTTCCACATGTGTGCCCTGGGACATGTGCATGCATACACACAAACACGCTAAGTTAATTAATTAGTAGAA
Organism: Arvicola amphibius; assembly: GCF_903992535.2. Classification (NCBI taxonomy): domain Eukaryota; kingdom Metazoa; phylum Chordata; class Mammalia; order Rodentia; family Cricetidae; genus Arvicola; species Arvicola amphibius. Next base: position 89,080,041 of record NC_052056.1, read on the forward strand.
ATGATAGAAAATTTTAAATAGTTATGAGATCTCTCAGGAGAGGTAACCTGCACAAATGCCCCCTTTGCAGCTGTTTTTAATACCGTGAGAGTTGGGTGCCCTGAGGTGGTACAGTTCCTGACAAATGGAAGCGAGGATGCAATCCATTCAGCAGCTTGAGGTATTGATCTGTGGTTATAAACTGAATCCCCAAATTCAGAGCAGAATCAGTATTTTTCTGCAAAAAAAAGACACAAGGGGTATGTTTTGGGGTGGGATGTGTTATTTTGAGACAGGAATGCACTATATATCCCTGGCTGCTCTGAAATGTGCTATGTAGACCAGGCTGTCCTAGAACTAGCTATGTAGGCCAGGCTAGCTTCAAACTCATAGAGACCCACCTGCTTTGGCCTCAGCCTTTGGAATGCTGGAACTGGAGGTATGCACCACCGTGCCCAGCTAGCAGGAATGCCCTCAATGTGTCAGAGCAAATCTTTAGTTAAACCCAATGGCTGAGGCATAGGAAGAAGTCTGGAAGTAAGGGGAGTGGACCTTCTCATCTCACACAGGGAGGAGAAAGAGGCAATTCCATTTTCCTGAATTTGATCTTATGAAATTGCCAGTTAAGCCATCTATCTGATAACCAGGAAGGGGCCTCCTAGTTTAATCAAAACGAAGCCAGCCATAGGCACTGTGCACAAAAGAAAAAGGAAGACATAAGGATGGGAAAATCTGGCGAGCAGGAAGTAGCAGACAAAAGAGAACCAAACATGCATATATTAATATTTGGAAATGGCATGCATTTTCATTATTGGGAAGCAGAGAGTGTAAGTCTAATTTTTAAAATGTATTTAGTTTACATTTTAAATTATAATTCTGTCACTTTTTCACTTCCCTCTCTTCCCTCCAGTAGCCCATGTTTCTCCCACTGCCACACACCATGCTGTCAGATTGATAGCCTTTATCTCTACTGTTGTCACATATACATTCATATATATATATATACGTGTTGACAAATATATAAATCCTACTGCTGGGTCCATTTTTGTTATTTTGTTATTTGAGTGTGTGTGTATGTGTGTGTGTGTGTGTGTGTGTGTGTGTGTGTGTGTGTGTGTGTGTGTATGATTTCAGAGTTAACTACTCTGTATTGGATAACCAATCAGGAGGCTCATCCCTGGGAGAGGTGAACTTTTCCTCCCTAGGCAGTTATTGGTTGTTTGCAGTATTTTTGTGTAGGGCTGAGACCCTGTGAGATTCCCCACTTTCCCATTAGCCTGTCTTTTGATATTGTTCAGACCTTGTTTGTGCAGAGAAAAAGACACACAGCAGATATCCTCATATTCTGGCTCTGACAGTCTTTCCGTCCCCTCTTCCAAGATGTTCCTTGAGCCGTAGATGCAGGAGCTGTACTGTAGACGAATCCATAGGGGCTGGGATCCCCACAACCTGTTGACCCCTGATATGCCCACATGTAGTTTTCTGGGATGGTCTCCATTTGCTACAAAAACACTTCTTTGATGGAAGGTGGTAAATATATGTATCTGTGGGTATAAGGATAAGATTTAGGATGTAGTTAATAAGTATACTCGTCTAGCAAAGTGGAAGTAGTAGATTCTCTTCTAAGGTCCATGACCGCTCTAGCCCTGGGGAGTTGACTAGACCAGGCATAATTCCCCTCCTACTGAGCAGGCCCTAAGTCCACTTAGGCAACTGTTGGTTACCGCCAGTATGTGGATGCCACTATTGCGCCTTCGTAGTGATCTTGCCATGCTGGTCATTGTTGTGGTTCCTAGGTGTCACAGCTGGATAGGACTTTTAACTGTTCCCCTCCCTTAGCAACTTGCATAATCCTGTCTGGTACTCTCGAAGCTAGACTGCAGGAAGGTGGCTTCAGATTCAATCCAGATAGAATAATCTGAGTCCTGTGTCCTAAGCAGATAAGGTCCCACATATTCCAGGCTGGCCTCAGACTAAGGATGATCTTGAATTTCTGACCACCCCAGGGCCTGGGGTTACAGTTGAGTGTCAGAAAACATGGCTTATGTGGTCCTAGGGATAGAGCCAAGGATTCCATGCATCTAGGTAAACACTGTACTAACTGAGAGGCAGCCACACCCAAATCCAATCCATTTTTACGTGAACCCTTTTCTTCTTTCTAGATCTATGCCTGTAAAACACACGGGAGGTTGGAAACCAGAAAAGGGACAACCTTAGTTGTCATTCTTCAATTGCTCTCTGCTTTTCTGCCACAGCCTGGAACTCGTCAAGCAGGCTAGCTTGGCTGTAGCATATTCATACAGAAAGAAAACAACCTGTCTGTCCCAATGTCAGCGGAGCATTTTGCAAAAAGCCTAAGTCATTTCAAGAAACATTTAGATATTTTGTGTGGCATCCAAGACACTCCCTGAATGTTCTGTGGTAGAGGCTGTTCACCTGCTGACCTTTGTGACCTCTAAGCCCTTCCCTAGGCATCTTCGTGCTCCATATACTCTTCTCTGGGGTTGTCATCCTTCAGGTGACTTTCATTGTCAACCTAACACAAATGACTTCCAAATCCATATCATTAGGCTGTCACGTCTACGCTCTATCCCCTAGTTGTTATGCGGGAATTGTCGCTCAGGGAGGGCCAGGGAACACACCCCAAATTTACCTTGTCACCCCTCTCTAAGTCAGAGACAGAGAATGAGAGATGAGAGTGTGTGGGGAAGCATGATCAGGCTTTGGTCGTTTTTTGGAAGTAAAGGAGAGAAGAAAGCAGGATGGGGGCTGGAAAGATGGCTCAGCGGTTAAGAGCACAGGCAGCTTTTACAGAGGACCAGAGTTTGTTACACCTGTAACATGCCTCAGGAGACCTAATGCCCTTCTCTTAACTCTGTGGATATCCATACAACATGTGGTATATATACACACACAAACACTAATGATGATAGTTATATCTTCAAAGATAAAGATAAAGTTACACTTTTCTAAGTAGATCAGAAAAGTAGGTCAGCCATAGTTCTAGAGGATGCTCTGAGAGCAACTGTATGGGGAAAGGACTTGGGGATGTTAGGCCTCGCTAAGGGGATAGTTATTCATCTCTTCTCCTTTGCATAGCTTCTGGTGAACCAGCTTTCCTTGGTTATAGGCTCTGGCCAGGAGATTGACAGGCCAACCTAGATAAACTTCTTTGTTGTTGTTGTTTGTGGGGTTTTTGTGTGTATTTCTAGACACAGTTTCTCTGTGTAACAGCCTTGGCCTAGAACTCACTCTGTAGACCAGGGTGGTCTTGAACTCACAGATCAGCCTGCCTCTGCCTCCCAAGTGCTAGGATTAAAGGCATGCACCACCATCTCCCAGCTTGGACTCTTAAAAGAGGAAACAATAGCATGTAATAATTTGTATAGCTTCATAAAGCCTCTGCTCAGGGCCAGAGCTAGATTTCATTCTTTTTTAAATTAATGCTTATTTTTATTTTTAGTTGTGTGTATATGTATGCACTTGAGTGCAGTACCAGAAGAGGACAGAAGAGGGCATCAAACCCCCTGCATCTGGAGTTACAGGGAGTTGTGAGCCTCCTCACCGATATGCTCTGTAAGGGCAGTGTGTCTATGCTTAGCAGATGAACCATTTCCCCAGCATCCAGATATCGTTCTTTTGACCAGGAAGAAGTAGCTTTGTTTTAATGGACCTCAACACAGCTCAGACTCCTCCACCTCAGAGCAGCTGTGATGCTGACCTTTTCAGTGTCACCAGGGGACTAGACACAGGTGGTAGGGGTCCATCTCCAATGGCCTTTAAGGCTAGTACACTTTTGTACTTTTAGTACTTCTGTGGTTGCGGGAAGATCAGCTGATCATAGTAGGGAATATGTAGTGGTATAAAATGCACAACCATAGTCATGAAGTAAAAGGGAAAGGAAGACCCTAGAGTCCTGCGATCCTCTTAAAGTGGCTGTAATCCCCCTGTAGTAACCAGAGGACCTCCTACTAGACTCTATCCCTTAAAATATTCCAACACCTCTCAATAACATAATGACAGTAAACCATGCCTTTAACATATAGGCCTTTGAGGGATATGTGGCCCCAGGTTTGACCAGTCAGTGACTATGCCCAGGCTTCTGCACCACTGGGTCTTGGGATGTCCTTCCCACAAAACAACAACAACAACAAAGAAAAAGGAAGACAAAAAGTGATGTGGGATGTCCTCTGTATGCTGTGAATATGTTTGATTATCATTGGTTAATGAAGAAGCTGATTTGGCCAATGGTCAGGCAGAATAGAGCCAGGCGGAAATCCAAACAGAGATACAAGGAGAAAAAGGGGGAGTCAAGGAGATGCCAGCAAGCCGGGGAAGCAAGATGTGAGGTAACACCATGACCACACGGTAAAATATAGAATAATAGAAATGGGTTAATTTAAGTTGTAAGAACTATTAATAATAATCTTGAGCTAATAGGCCAAACAGTTTGTAATTAAGTCTCAGCATGGTTATTTGGGAACTGGCAGGCAGGTTACAAAAAAAAAGCAACTTGCTCACAGGAGGAAAAGGTTTATTTTAGTTTATACTTGCAGGTCACAATCCTCCTGGAGAGAAATCAGGGCAGGAACTCAGGACTGGAGGCAGGAACCATAGAGCATGCTGCTTGCTGGCTTGCTCAAAGACCATGCTCAGCCAACTGCTTTGTATACAGCCCAGGACCATCAGTCCAGAGAATGGTGCCAGAGTGAGCTAGGCTCTACATCAACTATGAATCAAGATAGTCCCCTATAGAGATGCCCACAGAGTGACTTCTCAGGTCAGTCCTCCAGCAAGACTTTCCTCTCAGGGGACTCAAAGACTCCAGATGTGTCAAGTGGACAATGGAAGATAGTATACAACCCATCCTAACATACCTGGAATTCTAAGTTGCTTGCTTTTCTTTTCTATTCTATTCTGTCCTATTCTTTCCTTTTCTGTTCCTTTCCTTTTCTCTTTTCTTCCTTCCTTCCTACCTTCCTACATACTTTCCTTCCTTCTTCCCTCCCTCCCTCCCTCCCTCCCTCCCTCCCTCCCTCCCTCCCTCCCTCCTTCCTTCCCTCCCTCCCTTCCTGTCTCTACCCCCTTCCTCACCAGTGCTGGGATTACATGTACCATTGTGTCCAACTGCTCCGTTTTATTATTTGTTGCTGTAATCAAATAACTTGATAAAAAACTGACTTATGGGGGAGAGGGTTTATTTTAGCTCAAATTCAGGTTACAATCCATCACTTAGGGGAAGCAGGAAGTCATGCTACACCCATAGTCTACAGCACAGGAAAGTAAATCCTGAATGTTCATGTGCTTGCTTTCTCCTCTCTCATATAGCTCAGGCCCCCTTGCCTAGAGAATGGTGCCACCCACAGTGGGCTGGGTCCTTCCACATCAGTCAAAAATCAAGATCCCACAGACATACCCATAGGCCACCCTGATCTAGACAATTCCTCAATTAAGACTGTCTCTCTAGTTAGTGTCAACTTGACAAAGCTAACCATCGTGCCCATTTCTTAACACGAGTTTTGGGGTTTGAATTCAGGTCCTCACACTTGTACAGCAAGCACTTTATGGGCCGAGACATCTCCCTCTGAACATTTACTTTGGGTCTTCAATTCCATATACATTTTCAAGAAACCTTCTGTGATTCATTCCCGATTTTCTGGGGGTTATCAATCCATCTTTGCCACAGCGTGTACCAATCCGAATTTAAATTTTCCTGTGAGTGGGGTTTGCTATGACTTGCAACAGAAACATCTGCTTCTCTATCTCAGTGACATCCTCCATAGCTATTCATTTCATTAAAAACTAATTTTTTATACTAAGGACAAACTCATTGAAACAGTATTATGACTAGAAGAATAATTAATGGGCAGGCATTTCTTTTCACAGGCTATGAAATGTTACTCATAGTTTTTGACAAACATGTAAATAAAAAATAAGGGTATGGGAAAGAACGACTATAATTTTATGACTACATAATATAATTAGTAAAGATAAAATAATTATTATAAATTAGTTTAGTAGAGATTTACTATAATGGAAAATGTCTTATCTGTCCAAAGCATGAATATGTAAGGGCTGCATTCTCTATGAGCCACAAAACAAAACACAATTACATCAAAAGTAGAAAAGAGAAACACATTAAATTATGAGTAGGGCATAAGTGATTTTTTTTTTTTTTAGAAAAAAATCGTGCTACCAAGATTGACCACAAACTTGCTATGTAGCCAAAGATAACTTTAAACTTTTGATCCTCTTGCCCAGTGCTGGTGTTATGGGCAGATGGGGCACCACCCATGGTTTACGTAGTGCTGAGATAGAACCCAGGGCTTTGTGTATGCCGGGGAGGACTCTACCAACTGTGCCACAGCCACAACCACTATGCTACAGTCAGTCTTGAGAGGAATTTTAAAATGTGGGTCTACTGTGCATAATGACATGCTAAAAATAATGAGAAGCTTGTGGATAGTTCTCCAAAAATAGCATAAAATACTAAAAGTAACTCAAGAAAAATAGGAAAGCTGAAGTGATGGGTCATCATGGGAGAAATACCTATTGGTGCCATGTTCCTGTTCTATAAACTTTATAAAGTTTGTTAAAAAAAAACTTTAAGAGATCAGTGGTACCCTGCCAATATAGATGAAATATGGGAAGTTGCTCTGCGAGGTTTGTTTAGGTGTTAGTACCCTATGTTAGATGGTCATGTGTCACTGTGACAAAATAGTCAAGAGACACTATTGTAAGGAGGAGAGTCTATCTGAGCTTGAGGTTGAAGGTGTTTCAGTTCATGATCCCCTGAGTCTGTTAATATGACCTTGAGATGAAGCTGGAGGAGAGTGGCAGATAAAAATTGCCTACCTCATGATGGCCGGGGGGGGGGAAGAGAGAGAGAGAGAGAGAGAGAGAGAGAGAGAGAGAGAGAGAGAGAGAGAGAAACATAGACACACAGAGAGAACATGAAGTAGAGAGAGAGAGACAGAGAGAGACAGAGACAGAGAAACAAAGATAAACATAGACACACAGAGAGAACATGAAGGAGAGAGAGAGAGAGAGAGAGAGAGAGAGAGAGAGAGAGAGAGAGAGAGAAATGAGGGAGAGAGAGAAATGGGGAGAGGAGAGGAGCACAGAGACTTAAAGAAGAAAATACAGAGAAAGACAGAAACACACAGAAAAAGATTCTCAAGTCTTGAAATACACACTTCCAGTGACTTATTAAGCAGGACTGTTGGCATACAAAAGAGCTCCACAATAGCCCAGAATGGAGTATAACAAAGGTTTATTTATTTGGGGATAAACTCACAGAAGGGGTAGCAGTCCACACTACTCTGCATGCACTAGGAGCTGGAATCAAATCCAGCAGCCAAGAGGGCCACACATGCTTTTTGTCTGCATTTATAGTACATAAGACCACGCTCAAAGTTGGCTGGTATCTTAAAGGCTGTTGACCGAAGGAATTCCCACAGCATCTCCCCCTTTTGTCTAAATAAGAAAGTTCTAAGCTTTAAAGAAAACTATATTCAATAAGAACAAATACAAAGTATTGTCCAGGGGAAAGAAGAGGCAAAAACAGATATAAAAATTAGAATTACAACCAGTATGAACAACATCAAACATGAAACATATGCTAAATATTTCAATAGTTATCCTATCCTAAGGAGTCTAAGTCTTATATTAAAAATGACTTGGCTAAGACATGAGAGGAAAGTAACTATGACTATTTAGTCTTCAACCCCATCAAAGGCCTGAGAAGGGAAATAATATTACTTGAGTAAACAGGAAGAACAATGTAAGCAACTTCGAAAGTTCTAGAATTGACAGAGACATCTTGCTGCCTGGGCAATTGCCCAAAGTCTTCTGTAATGTTGGGGCATTCATCTTTAGCCTATAGGCCCATAGTATCCAACAGACTTTTCCATGAAGCAGGAAATTTGAATATCTGTTCAACCTTGTAAATTTCATCAGTTGCTATCTTTTTTAAGATATATATATATATATATAAAACATTCTGCCTCGATGTATGCCCACATGCCAGATCTCAGTACAGATGGTTGTGAGCCACCATGTGGTTGCTGGGAATTGAACTCAGGACCTCTGGAAGAACAGCCAGTGCTCTTAACCTCTGACCCATCTCTCCAGCCCCCCATCAGTTGCTTTCTTCTGTGTCTTGCAGAATGTCTAAAAGTTTCTTCTGTGAATCAGGAACCCTGAAGGACTGTCCCATTTTTGGAAAGTTCAGCAGTTGCTTTTATTTTAATTACAACACTGTTTGACTGATGACTTAGGCATATTTCTATCTAACTCTTACATCTTAAATAACCCATTTCTATTAATCTATGTATTGCCTCGAAGCTGTGGCTTACTGCAAAGTTTCTGGTGTCTGTTTCATTCAGCAGCTACATGGCATCTCCTTGACTTCACCTACTCTTTCTATATATCTCTTCCAGCCTTGCTATATTCTGCCCTAGGCCAAAGCAGCTTTATTCATCAACCAATAAAAGCAACACACATACAGAAACACATCTCACATTACAAGGTCCATTCAGCTATGGACTCATTAATAGATTAATCCATTGATGAAGTCAATGCCTTCATGATCCAGTCTCCTCTCAACTTCACCAGCAGCTGGATACCAAGCCTTCTACCCATTGCTGCTGAGGAACATTTGATTTACAAGCCACAGTGAATGTTGTTTGTTTTGTTTTTCTAGACAAGGCTTCTCTCTGCAGCCTTAGCTATCTTTGAGCTCAGAAATCTGCCTGCCTCTACCTCCGAGTGCTGGGCTTAAAGGCACATACCATCACTGTCCAGCGTGCCATCGTATTTTCTAGTGATTTTTTCCCCCACGCATGCCACAAGAGGGCGCAGGAGCTCGGGACGGCTGGCTGAAAGCCGCTCCAATACAGCCTGGGAATCGAACTCGGGACCTCTGGACTCGCAGGTGCCGCACTTAGCCGCTGAGCCACCGCTCGGCTTTTTCTAGTGACTATAAGACTCAGCCTAAACAGTGGAGTCAGGGAACCTGTATCTTTATTTCCCATCTCCTAGCCTCTAGTCAAGCTTTTTGCCTAGTTTCTGAATGGCAGGAAGCTCTTAAAAGTGGTCTATTTTTTTTCCAGGCAGCACTCCACTTCTTACATTGGTCTTCTAAGAAGTAATGACTCATTTCTTCCCCCAAAGAATCTGATTGACGTCAACATTACTCATCTCTGACCATGGCAGAGGATCTGTTCTGACTTTATTCTGTTGCCCTGATAAATCACTTGGACAGGAAAGGGCTTATCTGGGCTTGCTCACAGCCCCAGAGCCACCTATCCATGGAACGGTACCACCCACAGTGTACTTACACACACACACACACACACACACACACACACACACACACACACACACCATCCATTAACAGTCAAGACAGTTCCCCATAAACATTCGCACAGGCTGATCTGATCTGGACCATCCCTTCCTTTGAGACTCCCTTCTCAGGAGACTCTAGGCTGTGTCAAGTTGACAGTTAAGCCTAACTAAGACAGGATCCCCATTTTCGCATCAGAATTATTCTCCTTTGCCTTCTTTGTGCCTCGTTCCTGCACATGGGTTACATTCCTCATTTATCCAATGTGAAGGGACATTGTGCCTAGTTTTGTGACAAGTCACTAAACTATAATGCAGAAAACACATCCAACATCCAAATGCCCATCTGTTGCTCTGACTCATACAGGGCTTTTGACTTGAATCATCTTGACTTTCCCAACAAGTTTCAGTAACTCAGTTTAATTTCCTAGAACTAGGAAGGAGAGCGAAATATGTAGGACTTGGCTTTCAGTGTTGTGTGGACTCGTTTCAATCATGGGCTCTCGTTATCCCTCTTTGTATGATGGTTAATTAATCTTGACTGTCAACTCGATAGGATGTAGACTCACACAGGACTTAAGCCTCTGGTGTGTGTCTGGGAGGAAGTTCCCAGGTTAGGTTCACTGATGGAGCTGAATCCACCTTCCGTCCCATGGGCTGAGATCTGAGACTGGATACAAAGGCAAGAGTGAGCTGAGCACCAGCATCCCTCTCTCCGACTCTGGATGCAGGGTGGACTGGCTGCCTCAAGTTCCTGCTGCTGTGCCTTCCTCACCTTGGTGGACTGTGTCATTTCGAACTGTGAGCTCAGATGAACCAATGCTTCCTGATGCCGCCTTGTTGGGTATTTGGTCACAGCAATGAGAAAAATAATAACTCTACTGCATTAGGTCATCGCCCATTACCATAGTGGAATCCCTTCTGCAGAGGAGACACTGATGCAGGCTCTAGCTTTGGAAAGGCAAGAGCAGGGTACCGCCTGTCCCTTGCCCCTAATAAAGGCCTTGAGGTAGACACCATCACAATGACAGGAACACATGTAGGAGAGATCATATGGGAAGACAGCAGGTTAGAAGGTGACTTGGGCTTTTATAACAGTTATACTTGTGAGGCTGGAGAGATGACTCAGTGATTAAAGCCCTCGCCATGCCAGCCCGAAGACCAGTGTCCAGTGCCTTAGAACCCAGGGAAATGCTCAGTTGGCCTGGCGACATACCTGTAATTTGCCTTAGGGATGTGGCGACGGGATCTAGCAAGCTGGCTAGAGGGATTAGCCCTATTGGCAAGCTCTGAATTTGATTGAGAGAACCTGCCCCAGAGAATTAGGGGGAAAAGCAATGGAGGATGACCTCAGACAACATCAGGCCTCCACATGCATGTGCATACACATACATAGACTCACTTGTGTGCATCCATGCACACACACACAGAACCAGAAAGTACCCTGAGACCTATCTTGGAACTGAGCCACCCTTCAGTGACCTAGCCAGCCACCAAGTCCCACCTCTTTTTTTTTTTTTTTTAAAATCCAGTCTTTATTATCTGTGTATATATGTGTATCTGAATATATGCATGTGCACTATGTGTGAGCATGCACTCTCAGAGACCAGGAGAAGGAATCTGATTCCCTTTAGCTGGAGTTGCAGACAGTTGTGAGTTGCCCAACATAGATGTTAGTAACCAAACTCAGGTCCTCTGGACAAGCAGAAAGTGTTCTTAACACAGAACAAGCTCTCTAGCCCCATGTCCCACTCCTTAAAGTTTCTCAGCACCATAGCACTGAGACAAGACTTCCAACACGTAACTCTGTTGGAGGGATGATGGGGAGGGAATTCACAGTCAAACCCCAGCAGACACGTATAAGTTCACACTTTAAAGCAAAATCGGAATTGCTGGTTCCTTCGGAAATGATGAAAAAAACGGAAACATATGCATTGTCCAAAGTGGAAACTCAAGATGGGAATGGCTGGTTTTTTGCAAAATGATAGAATGTTAGAAACATATGCGCGATCTAAAGTATGGCTCCACGCTATAGTACCTAAAATGCGGAGGGTTGACAGCAGATGGCTGGCCGATGATCAATCCAGCCAGCACGTAGCTTTTACTCTTTGTCTCCTAAATGAAGGAGGCTATATTTCACTCACTCTGTCCCCAATAGGACCGCGCATATGCTGGGAGCCGAACAGACAGAACGCTGCTCATCTGGCATCCCGAAACTCATTTTCTCGGGGAGCTTCCGGGCACTCCGATGGCACCCCAGCTGAGTTCGCACCCATTTTCACAGCCCCCTTGCGGTTCTTTGTCTCTGCAGTTTGATATGCAAAGGGTCACCCTGGAGGAGCTGAAGCACATCCTGTACCATGCCTTCCGGGACCACTTGACGATGAAGGACATCGAGAACATCATTATCAACGAGGAGGAGAGCCTGAACGAGACATCGGGGAACTGCCAGACGGAGTTTGAAGGAGGTAGGTGCACCTGCCTGGGCAGCTCACCCAGGGCCTCCACGTGCCCTGTAGTTACCAATCTTTAGGAAAAAAAAAAGCAGCCTTGTCCCAAAGCTTGAAACATCAGGGCCAAGTTAATAGATCCAGTGTCTCTAATTCTGCCTTATGGATTTGTTTTCAATTCTTCCTCCTTTCTTTTTCCTTTTGTGTGCAGAGGTTGGGGTCGTGTACACGCGTGTGTGCAGGTGCATGAGAAAGGAATACAAATGCCCATTCCTGTGGCAACCAGAAGTCGGTGCCAGGCATCTTCCGCTATCAAGTTCTTGTTTGGGGAGATAGGGTCTCTCACTGAATCTGGAGCTCACTGTTTCAGTGCGGTTGGCTCTGACCAGTGAGTTCCTAGAGCCCAACTCTCGCTGCCTCACCAGTGCTGGAGTTAAAGACCTGTGGTGCTGTGCCAGCCTTTCTGTGAGTGCTAGGGATGGAAACTCGGGTCCTCATCTTATACAGCAGGCACCTCAAGCCAATACAGAGCCATCGCTCTAGACTTCTAGCCTCTCTTTCCTTGGGGGAGGAGGAGGGGAGGAGAGGGGAGGAGTATGAGAGGGAGGAGAAGGAGAAGGAGGAGAAGGAGGAGGGAGGAGGAGGAGGAGAGAAGAAGAAGAAAAAGAAAGGAGAAGGGAAGAATACTAAGAAAGACCTCTCCTCTCTTCCTTCTCTTCCTCCTTCCCCTTCCCCTTCCCCTCCTCCTCTTGCCCCTCCTCCTTTCTTCTCCTCCTGGTCCTCTTCCTCTCCATTCTCCTCCTCCTTTTTCTTAGATTTTCTTGTCGTTGCTGCTGCTGCTATTTGGCATTCTTGTGAGATATAGTCTCCATATTTAGCCTAGGTTATACTCAGACTCATCCAAACTCAAGATTCTCCTGTCTCAATCTCTAGAGCTCTCAGATTATTGCACATCCCACCATATAGGTCTCAAACTTCCAGTTTCAGAAGATCTTGTATGAACCTTGTCATTTCTGGGATCATTCTGAATCTGGAGTTGGCTCTGTGGCTTTGGGGTGATTTGCTGTTGCTCACTGGAGGCTAGCTGCTTCAGGCATGGTGGAAGGAACGTGCTGAATCTGTCATTGGCTAATTGAATGACCTTGGGCAAGCTGTGTAACTCCTCTGTGTTCCCTCATCTACATATGTCAGGATAATTACGTCTGCTTCACAGAATCCCTGGGAAGGATAAGCTCTGGGCTTCTCAGCTGCATTGACCAGAAAGAGCTCAGGGATGGAGCCCTTTCAGCAAAGGGCTAACAGAAGGAGCAAGTCATCTGAACCCGAAGAAGAGACACAGGGAGGGTCAATATTTCTTGGCCTCATGAAAAAAAAATGAGGGGGAACACAAAGCTTATTTCCTAGTCACTCAAGAAGTCCTGGGAAGCTAAAAAGACTGTCCCTCTTTCATGATTTGAAACCCAACGGTTTGCAGGGCTAGAGAGGTGGCTCGGTGTCTAAGAAGACATAGTGCTTGCGAAGGCCCCAAGTTTGGGTTCCAACACCCACAGCAGGTGTATCACAGCAGCCTGTATCTTCAGCTCCAGTGGATCCAAGGCCCTCCTGTGGACTCTGAGGGCACCTGTGCTCGCATCACACACACCCCCGCACACACATACACACAAACACGCACGCGCGTGCGCACACACACACACACACACACACACACACTCAGCTAAAAAACGTATTTTAGAAGAAAACAGCTGGTCTAACGAATAGAGGGAAACTGGTATGTGGTAATTACATTAAAATATCATATGTAGCCATCAGAAGAGGTTTTTTTACATACTCAATGCTGAGGCTTCTTGAGGTTAATAAATTTTTTAATTAATATTATTTTTGCAGTACTAAGGGGGGCTATATCTGAGGTCCTGTGCATGCTAGCCAAGTGCTTTACCACTGAGGTACATGCTCTCAGCCCTCCTTTTTTCCTATGTTTAACATTAATTTATTGTGTGTGTGTGTGTGTGTGTGTGTGTGTGTGTGTACGGGCGGGGGCTGGGAGGGGTGACACATGAGTAATGGCGCACAGGTGGAGTTGAAGGACAACTTAGAGGGGTTTGCTCTGTCTTCCACCACCTGAGACTCAGGGATGCGGTTCAGGTTGTTCACACACTGAATCGTCTCTCTGACCAGCCCCTTTACTCTTCGAGACAGGGTCTTGTTAAGCTCCCCAGGTGGTGTGACATTCACTGTAGTTCAAGGCTTCCTTGAACTTGAAATCTGCCTGCCTCCCCGTCCCCAGCAGCTGACATTACCGTTTCTACTACCAGACTTGGTTTGTTTCCTTTCTTTTTTTTTTTTAAGTGTATGTGTGTGTTTATGTGTGTGCAGGTGCACGTGTGTGTGTGTATATACACATGGAACTGTGGAGGCCAGAGGACAACCTTGCTGTTGTTACGATAGACTCCACCTTAGTTTTTGAGACAGAATCTCTTGCATTCACACGGAACTCGTCAGTTCAGCTAGGTGAGTCACAGGTAACCTCCTGTCTCTGCCTCCCCAGGGCTAGCATTACAAAAATGTAACATCACAGTCAACTTTATTTTTTAAGGTAAATTATTTGTCTGCCTGTCTGTTTGTTTATTTATTTATATTCAGAGGGTCTCACTGTGTAGTCCTGGCTGGTCTGGAATTCATTACATAGACCAGGCTGGCCTTGAATTCATAGTGATCTGCCTCCTCAGTGCTGGGATTAAAGGCAAGTGCCACTACTATCCGCAGCTTACACACTCTCTCTGTCTGTGTGTACGTGTGCATGTGTGTATGCTATCTGTATTCAAATAGCCAATGGAGGCTAGAAGAGGCTGTTGGATCCAGATCCTGTGAAGCTAAAGTTACAGGTGGTTGGGAGCTGCCCAGTATGGGTGTTGGGAACTGAACTTGGGTCCTCTGCGAAATGAGCAAGTGCTGTTAATGGCTGAGCCATATCTTCAGCCCTTGCTTTCTTGTCTTTAAACACCCAAGAAGACAAGACTCACAGTGGTCAAACTGTTGTATGGAACCAGAACGGATGGCACTGGATCACCTGGCTGGGTCACCTCAGTTGCTGCATTGCAGAGTGCCATGGCCACTTGGTCACATGCTGGACTGAAGCCTCGGCACAGCTCCCAGATAGGGGTCATTTTACCCTCGTGGTTATAGAAGAGGAAACTGAGGCTCAGCAAGATGAAGCCTCTTGTCTAAAGACAACAGTGGTTAGAGAAAGGCTTGAGCCCTCACCTACTGGATAAGGTTTTATCTTAAGTGTGTGTGTGTGTGTGTGTGTGTGTGTGTGTGTGTGTGTGTGTGGCTATGAGTGTATGTGTATGAGTGTGTGTATGTGAGTGTGGAGGGGAGTTGTGTGTGCACGTGTGTGTATGTGGAGGCCAGGTATTGACATCCTGTGACCATGCACCTTATTTTTGGGTCACAGTCTCTTGTTGAATCTCCAATTATGTGTGTATCTGTGTGCACATGTGCACATAAGTATAGTGCTTTTGGAGACCAAAAGAGGGCATCTGGTCCCCTGGAGTTACAGGCAGCTGCCTGATGTGGGTGCTGGATCCAAACTGTAGGGTTTTTGTTTGTTTTGTTTTGTTTTCTGGTTTTTCGAGACAAGGTTTCTCTGTGTACCAGTCCTGGCTGTCCTGGAACTCTGTAGACCAGGCTGGCCTCGAACTCACAGAGATCCGCCTGCCTCTGCCTCCCGAGTGCTGGGATTAAAGGTGTGCATCACCACTGCCTGGTCAAACTGTAGTTCTTAAGAGAAGTACACATTCTTAAACCTCTGTCCCATCTGCTTAGTTTTTCATTGCCAACTTGTCACAACCTACAGTCACCTGAGAGGAGATCCTCAGTGGGGGGGATTGTCTAGTCAGGTGTCTGTGGGGATTGTCTTAAGCCAACTGATATGAGAAGACCCAGACACTGTGAGCAGCATCATTCCTGGGGCACAGATGGAGTCTTGAACTGTAAAACAGAGAAGAAAGCTAGCTGAGAACAGGCAAGCAAGGACCCATGCACTTTCTCTCCCTGCTCTCAATAGTGGATATGATACTTTGAGTGCCTCCTGCAACTTCCTCACAACGCTGGCCTGTAACTGGGGACTGGGAGCCAAAACAGGCCCTTCCTTCCCTAAGTCGCTTTTTCCTGCAGGCATCTGTCACAGCAACAGAGACGAAACTAGGACACTGGGAAATAAGTAGTTTCTGGGAAGGAGATGGCTGAGCCTCTTTGCGCCTGCTGAGTCTCTGTATCTGATTATAGAGGAGCAAAGGTCACATAGAGTCATGATTTTCTAATTATTTACTTATTTATTCATTTTTAATTGGTTTTTGTTTTGTTGAGATAGAGTTTCTCTGTGTAGCCCTGGCTGTTCTAGAACTCACTCTGTAGACCAGTCTGGCCTCAAACTCACAGAGATCCGCCTGCCTCTGCCTCTTGAGTGTTGGGATTAAAGGTGTGTGCCACCACCGCCTGGCTTAGACGCACAATTTGAACACTGGTCTCCAGATGGTGATGCTGTTTGGGGAGTTCTGGAAAGTTCATGGTATGGGACATCATACCTGAAGTGATGTCACCTAAAGGGAAGTATGTCCTTGGGAGTATATTATCTCTGGCCACTTCCTGGCTCACTCCGGGCTTTCTAGTCAGCTATGATGTGAACAGCTCTCCTCTGCCGTAACTTCTAACACCGTAATGCTTTGCCTGAGCATGTGGGACCAAGAGACTGTGGACCGAAGTCTACGAAGCCAGGAGCCAGCATTAACCTGTCTTCCTTTGTTTCTGCCAAGCATTAGGCTACTTGATTCACTTTCTGTTGCTGTGGTAAAATATCCTCGCCAAAACAGCCTAAGGAAGAAAAGGTTGGTTGGGCTCACTGTTCCAGGGTATGGTCCATCGTGTTGAGGAAGTCTAGGCAACAAAAGCGTGAGGCAGCTGGACACGTAGCACCTGCAGTTAGGAAGCAGGAAGTAATGAATGCTCCTGTTCTCCTAGCTTCCCGGACCCTCTTTATGCAACCCATAAAGCCTAGGGAATGGTACTGCCCACTTTTAGGACTCCTCCCACCTTAATTAACATAACCAAGAGCATCTCTCACAGGTGTGCCCAGAGGTTCACTGGAGAGCTAGTGACGTTAATGATTAATATTAGCCAGCACAGTCACACTGGTGAGGAATGAAATATGCTATGTGGTCTTGTCATTTGGTCTCTCTGACTTTTGTTTTTTCTTATCTATTCAATTCAAATATTTTACAGTGGCAGTTATACTTAGATATAAACACACAGTAGGAGCACACTAGGAGATCAGGGAGAATTCTGTAGTCAAATCCAAGGTCACCAGGGCAGTCATCCCCTCTGAAGTCACAAAGTTCCTGTCTGGTCAGCAAGTGCTCACCTGGATGATGCAACCTCCCTTGTCACCTGGGAGTGCATTATGGATGCGCTGGGCCCATCCAAATGAAAAGGGCACAAGATGTCACCCAGACCATCTGCTTCCAGCTGGCCTGCCCTGTGACTTTCCTGAAATAAAACCCAAGCCTTTGGCTTGAGCAGGAGGTAAATGTGAAGCTGAGCCTGGTAGCCTGCGGAAAACTTACAAAGCAGCATTTGAAAACAGACTCAGGGCATCAGTTGGAAAGTGAGGAATTTTTATTCTATCTGGGGGCCCACTAGGTTTTCTACAACAACTTTGTATACAGGTTTTCCGAGGACCAATTGAGATTCTACGGCATCAAAGACCCAGAGAGTTGTTTTTGATAAGTATTCAAAACAACTCCTCTCCCTCCTCTTCCTTATCTTTCCCCTCCTCATTATTCATCCTCTCTCCCCTTCTCCTCCTTCCTCCCTCCTCCCCCTCACCTCCTCCATTCTGCTCCCTCCTTCCCTGTGTCTTGTCACTCCCTCTTCCTTCCCTTCCTCTCTATTGGCTTCATTCTTGGCCAGGCTCAGAAGATAACAGGATTCCCCCTCCCAGGACTCTTCCTCATCCCCCCAAAGGGCCCCTTCTCAAACCTATTTGACCCCCATGTCCACCCCAGACATACCAAGAGCTGTGCACCATTCTCGGTCCTTCTGGCTTGTAATGGGGTAGAAGGCGAAGTCTTGGGATGAGAGCCCCACTGGACGGAGCAGTACAGATCCCAGAAACAGAATGTGCAAGATACCAT
This sequence comes from Arvicola amphibius, assembly GCF_903992535.2. Classification (NCBI taxonomy): domain Eukaryota; kingdom Metazoa; phylum Chordata; class Mammalia; order Rodentia; family Cricetidae; genus Arvicola; species Arvicola amphibius. The sequence continues at coordinate 89,098,006 of NC_052056.1, forward strand.
CAACATGAAGGGAAGGACAGTTAGGTTAACACAGCGTGTTACTTGTACACCAGGAGCCAGGGTAGCAGCAAGGCACAGCTGTCCAAAGAGCATAAGAGTCAAGAGGAGGAAAACGAGGTTTTGTGGTGCCAAGGGAACGGGCTTTGAACTGCACAAGCTTTTGTGCATCATAAAATGCCAATCTCATTCCACTCCCTACAGCTCCATCCTCTGTCTCCCCCTGCAGGTCTGTCCTGGTGATGCTATCTAATATCATCAAGGTAGAGTTCTATCTTCCCTTTCCGGGCTGGAGTGATAGCTTAGTGGTTAAGAGAGCTTGTGGAATCCTAAGGACTGGAGCTTAGATCCCAGGGCCAAACCAGGTTGGCTTCAAATGCTTACCTGCAACTCCAGCTCTGAGGGACAGGATGCCCTCCTCTGGCCTCTGTGTGCAAAGGCATACACACACACACACACACACACACACACACACACACACACACACACACAAAATCTTTAAATCTTTACTGGAAAAATAAGAGCTAGAGAGATGGCTCAGTGGTTAAGGACACATACTGCTCAAGTTTGAGGACAGCTCACAACCACTTGTAACTCCAGCTCCAGGGGATCTAACATCCTGAACATTTGTGCATATACACAGGTTCATAAATAAAAATAAATTCTTTTTTAAAAGTAAAAAGAAAAGTTCCTTTCAGTTTGCTCCATCTGTGTCAAGAGCCAATTTCCTAGACCGGGTATTACTTTTTCCCAGTGCTTGATCAAACACTTGAGAAAAGACAGGTTGATGGAGAAGGGCTTATTTTCTCTCACAGTTTGAAGAGCCATGGTTCAGCATGGTGGGGAAGGCATGATGCCCTTCATGTTAGTAGGAGCCTGTGTCTGAGACACCTCATATCTTGATAGACCAAAAAGCAAAGAGTGGACAGGAAGTGGGGCTTGGTTTCAAACCCTCATGTCCCCTCCCACCAGTACTGACTTCCTCCTGTAAGGCCCATCTCCTAAAGGTTCCACACTCTCCCCCAGATTGAATAGCACCACCTAGTGGAGACCACATGTTCAAACACACCAGCCTGTGAGGGACATCTCACATTCAAAACTCAAGGATACTCAAAGTATCTAACCAAAAGGATCTGAAAGCAATTATAGCTTCCAATCTGGGTGGTCCTGGCTCATCCTGAGAATTGCAGGAGCTGGAGTTGGTTTCACCCATTTCGTGTACCTAGTCCTGAAACTCAGAGTTCCTACTGAAATGCTGGTGTGGAAGATCTGCACCAGGATCATGAACCAGTTCCCCTCACCCTTAAGCAACTAGCTCTACAGACAAGCAGCCCAGTTGCCAGCATCCACACTGGGCCAAAGGGATTGCAAACTCATTAGACCGCATAGTTGCCCAGCTAGCCAGTGTCAACATCTATGCAGACTCCTGTGTCCAAGGGAAGAATCCCAGAGCCACCCTGTCATTTGCCAAGTGGAGCTGTGTGAGTTGGTGTGAAAATACAAAGTGCAAAGAAAGACTGTCTCTAAAGGAAACCCTTGCAAACCCAGGTCCTGCCAGCAGACAGAGTTTATTGGTTTATAGGGCTGGTTAACAAGTCGGGAATAGGGGTGGGAATAAGAAAACAGAAGCTCAACTGGTACATCCTGCACAGCCTCCTGCTGCCCACTTGCTCACTTGATCTGTTGATTACTAAAAAGAATACTTGAAATATAATGGGAAGATGGACATAAAAACAATTTATATAGCATGACCCCTGACAGAGCCAATTCCCCAAGGTTAAACATGGGATTAATATATAAAACAGCCATCCTACTCCTAAGTTTGTAGCCAGGGGACCTCAGAAGGCAGGACTGTCTAAAAAACATGTACGTGAGGGTTGTGGAGATGATTCAGTGGATAAAATGCTTCCCAAGAGATCCATATCAGCTTGGAGCTTCCATGTGCATGTGAACACATGCACGCATGCCACAGAAAGCACCTACACACGTGTACATTTGCACACATACATACACAAGCGCACACTCACAAAAGAACCCGTGTACACAAATGTTCAAAATCGACAAAAACGTCAAAACCATCCAAATCCCTTAAGTAATAAACTTAAAAACAAAATGTGTTATGTCATATTATTAATCAATAGAAAGAAATGAGATGATGCCAGGCGTATGGGCACATGCCTGTAATGCCAGACCTGATAAGGATCAGGGGTTCAAGGCTGCATAGCGAGAACGAGGCCAGCCTGGGCTACATGTCTCAAAAGTTTTAAAAAACGAAATGCTGTTGCAACCGACAATACAGACAAACCTCCAGTCTGTAAAGTAGACAGAAGGAGACACAAGAGTCCACGTTCTGAAGGTTTTGCCATGCAACAACACGTGCAGCAGGCAAATCCACAGGAGCAGAAAGGTCGGTGACTGCCTGGGGCTGGGGACAGAGGAGAATGATAAGTGATGTTCATGAGCATTGGGTTTCTTCTTCGGGTAGTGGAAATGTTCCTGTGTTAAACAGTGAGGATGGTTACGCAGCTTTAGAAGTGTGTTGTTTTTGATATGTGAACTGTGTAGCTAGACTAATAAGAAGATATTAAGCATCGGGTTATTAAAATAAAGGAGGGAGCTAGGTGGTACGGAGTGTGCTTAAGATGTGTGGGGCCCCAGGTTCAGTAGTCCAGTACCACGGTAACATGGGAGAATGGAAGGGAGGGTAAAAAAGGGAAGGGAAAGGAAAAGGGGAAGAAGGAAGGGAAGGAGAGGATAAGAAAGGAGAAAGGGAGTAGGGACGGGAAGGGATGCGGGAAAGTCAGCAAGAAGGGTCTAGGAGTGATGTGGCCTTTCCAGCCGAGCGGGGCAGCTGGAGACTGTGACTCCTGGGATGGCAGCCAGCGCAGGGATGTGCAGGATGTCTGCAGGGAGCGGTGCTGCATACCAAGCAGGGCCCTGGGAAGGTGAGCCTGGCGGCAGTTCAGGAAGAATTGATGAAGGTAAGAAGTGCAGAAGAGGCCTGCAAGCATCTGAGGTGTGCTAGGCTCTGCACTGGAAGCCTCAGTGAATGGGAGAATAAAGAAGCAGGCATTTCCTCCAGCCCCAGGGGAGGCAAGTAGGCAGGCTGGTGTTTCTCTAGCCTTTCATGGTGGGCCATAGCTCTCCATCTTTGTGGTGATTTGGTTTTGCTTCATTATTTTTATTTTATTTATTCTGGCTTTTCGAGACAGGGTTTCTCTGTGTAGCTCTGACCGTCCTGGAACTCACTCTGTAGACCAGGTTGGCCTTGAACTTATAGAGATCCACGTACCTCTGCTTCCCTAGTGCTGGGATTAAAGGCATGGGCTACCACTGCCCAGACTATTTGATTATTTTTAAGTTTGATGCATGTGTGTGTATACATGTGTGTGGGCCAGAGGTCATCCTAAGGTTTCATCTTCACCTTTGTAGAGATAGGTTTCTGTCACTAGCCTGGAGCCCAGCAATTCAGCTACACTGACTGTCTCTGCCTCCCCAGTACTGGGAGTTCAGGCCTGTGAAACCGGAGTTCAGGTACAACCTGGCCCAGCTTTTTACCTAGGTTTTGGTGATTCAATTTCCAGGTCCTCATACATGTGTGGCAAGCACTCTAAGGAATGAACCATGTCCCCAGCTTCTGAATTAATTCTTTTAGTGCCTAGAACTCCTATAGCTAGCTCCTTTTACAGAAAGGGAAACTAAAGTTCAGAGTTTAGACTTTCTCAGAGCTGCTAAGTACCAGACTGAGAGACATAGTGAGTTCAAAGCCTGCTGGGGACATAGCAAGTTTAGTAAGTACAGATCTAAAGGAAAGGACAGGGGAGATGGCACAGCGATTAAGAGGACATGCTGCTCTCTTGCAAAGGAGTCCTGTTCCTGGCACCGATATTGAGTGACTCACAACGTCCTGCAACTCCAGCGCTAAGGGATCTGGCGCCCTCTTCTGGCTTCCTTGGGAACTCACAACCACATGGTATTCACAGGCATACACATAAATAAAATAAAAATAAATCTTTAAGTAAATAAACATGCCATGGTGCCTCGTGCCTAAATTCCAGACAGTCTGAGAGGCTGAGGCAGCCTCTGGCTTCAGTTGCTGCAAGCTGAAGGAAATTCTGGACTCCACAGTAAGATAGATACTGTTTCCAAAACAATAATATCAAGTTACAAAATAAAACAAACAAGGGGTGAAGCTGTGGCTCGGAGGCTATAGCTCAGCGGCAGTGACTTCTCTAGCATGCAAGAGGCTCTAGGTTCAAGGCCAGGACTCAGAAAGAAAAGAATAGACACTAAGAATACACAATATTTATTTGATGCAATTATAATGCAATGCAAATATAAAATTGCCAATGATGAGCCTTAAGAGAGTTGCAAGAAAATGAACCAGATCCTGGCTCAGGCCCCTGCCAGCCACACCAAGTCTCTGATACCTGTTCGCTGTCACCAGGCAGAGAGAGGGCTAGGGAGAGTGTATGCAGAGGTTTTGAGCTTGTAAGGCAGAGTAAACCATGGGTTCAAATCTCATCTCTGTGATTTGTCAAATGCCATTGGTGTTTGCTGCTTGGCCCAGAGGTTCTGCATCTATCAAAAGACACCACACCCAGCCTGTGAGAGATCCAAGTCTGTGTGCACCGTGCACATAAAATCAGCACAATAACCAACTCATTGAGGGATGTCCAATAACTCAACATGAATTCTAGGACTAGGGAGATGGCTCGGTCTATAGAGTATCTGCCTTGCAAGTGTAAGGACCTAAATTCCATCCCCAGAATCTGCGTGAACTAGGCAGGGCATGGTGGCATGCACCTGTAACCCCCATGCTGCAGAGGCAGAGACATGACTAGTCAGTCTAACGTAAATGACAAGTTCCTGTCTCAATAAGAAGGTGAGTGGTACCTGGGGAAAGACACCCAAGGTGGTTGTTCAAACACTGTGCACACACACGCATGCCCACATGTATGAAATAAACCAGCTTGGGTTTTTAAAGGAGAAAGTCAGCTGGAATTGGGCACAAGCAATATCCTTTCTCAAAGTTAAATTCTTTTCTTGTCTTTAAATCTCTTCCAAGGTGACTCTTATTATCCCCAATTTATAGATAAGGAAATTGAGTGTTAGGTCCAGCCACAAAAGACATTATATTTTTGCTCCACAGTACAATTTCTGCTCTCTGGTGATGTCTGGGTTCACTGCAAAACAATCTTTCACCCAGTACTGAGCTGGACTTACAGGTTTCAGTTCAGATCTGTTTCCAAGTTACTATGGCCTCAGAATGTTCTAGAAGGCCTCCTCTGCTTATAGGACATTGTTCTAACTGTGGCACTCCCAGTTTGCAGCTGTTCTAGCTTATTTGGCATGCCCGGCTTGCAGTGGATGATAGCTCCAGACACTGCCCAACATGAAACTGTAAAATTAGTTAAAAACATTGTATCGCTTGCAGGCGTGATTTTAAAAAAAAACCAACAACAATGAATAGTACAGTTGTCTAGCGTGAACTTTATAGATGACAGCATTGTTCCACGGTGTCAGAAGGCTGGACATGCCTGTCTAGATTCTCAGGCACCTCTTATCTCTCCCTTCCCAGGCTTTGAAGGATTCCGAGATCAAAGAGGAAGCAGCACTGGTGGGATATGTTAGTCACCTTTCTCTTCTGTGTGACTGAATCCTCACAGGAAGCCATCTAAGGGAGGGCAGATTTATTTGGTCTCAGGGTTTAATACAGTCCCTCAGAGGGGTGGGGCTCCGGGTAGAGGCAGCTCATCACTGCAGGACTGAGTACCTGACTTAGGTAGGCCAGGATCAGGAAGACAGGAAGTGTGGCTGTGTCTACCCCCTGAGTGACTCACTCCCATCTCTTGAAGGGTCCCCAGACAGCACCACCAGCAAGGGACCACGTGTTCACACACATTGGTGTGTAGGAGACACATAATAGCCACAACTTAACAGGGGGATAAAAGCCTGTCACCTGTTACCTTGTTTCCTGAGTATCCTTCAAAAAGAAAGGTTTTCATGAACATGTTTCCCCTTGGGCCAGCATTTTCTGTGGCTGAAGGTTTCCACAGACCCTCAGGATGGAGTGTGGCGGGACAATTTCTACACAGGCACAGGCCCGGAATACCTCAGCTGGCCCTCAACAAGCCACAAACACATTTGCAGTTCATTTTTTTTTTCTGGTTCATCGTTTGTTTAGCTAGGGTCTCATGTATCCTGGCTGGGCTGGAGCTCCCTTTGTAGCCAAGGATGACCTTGAACGACTAACCCTCCTGCCTCCACCTCCTGGGTGCTGAGTTTTCTTAATGTAGCACTGAGGATGGAACCCAGGGCGTCAGCATGCTGGGCAAGCACTTCACCAACTGAGTTCCGTCCCCATCCTTTCCTTCTTAAACGCCATCTCCTTTACCCTCTCTAAGAGCTGGCATTTTGTTCCTTCAGTGTGTCCACTCCCAGAAGAAGCCCATCTCCACACCAAACAAAATTTCCTCCTTCAGCTAAGAGCTTAAAACCCAGAGTTAATCAGTAATTGGAGAATCGAACCACAAAAACACTCCTAAATCACCCAGGGGAAGCACAAGCCTGGTGGATCCAGGAGGATTAACGATAACAAGACAAGACTTAGAGGATTCTGGGTAGAGGATCTCGGCAAATTGGAGAGGGAACCAGAGCCATGGCTGGGGGCACAGGCTCATGGTGAATCTGGCTTGACAGTAATTTTCAGAGATCCTTAATAAACCCTTGGGCCCTTTCTCTTTTTCTCTTTTTTGGCTTTGAAAACATGGCCTGATTCCTACTCCTTAGTCTGATAGTTCCACAGGGCCCTGGGGAGTCCCAACATGGCAGGAGATACTGGAGCATGACACTGGGCTTCGTGTTCTTGAGAGGCCCAACTGGTCCATTCCTCTTTCCAGTCTTCTATGTATTTGCTTCTTTTAAACATTATTTATTTACTTATTCAATTTGTTGTGTTAATGGTGTGGGGGAGGTCACTCTTGCCGTGGTCAGAGGCCAGCTTTCAGGAATCAGCTTTCACCTTTTTACCATGTGGGTCTCCAGGAGCAAACTCAGGTGGTCAGGCCAGATGGCAAGCTCCTTACCCATGAGCCATCTTGCCAGCCTGCTTTTTTTCTCCCTCTCTCCCTCCATCCTTCCCTCCCTCCTCTCTCCCTCCCTCCCTCTCTTTCTTACTTTTTAAAAAATGCTTTATTATTTTGTTTTGAGACAGAGTCTCACCATGTAGCCAACCCATGTCTCAAACTCACAATTCTCCTGACTGCCTTCATGTAGCTAGCATTGGAATGCACCCCCACATCTGGCTTTGCCAGTCTTCTTGGTGTACACGCACACGTATGTGAGTGTGTGTTGTGTGGGTGTGCAAGGACATGGAGGCCACCCGCCTGGCTGGTCTGGAACTCATCGAGAATGCTGGGCTGGCTGGCAAGGGAGCCCCAGGATCTACCTGCCTCTCCCTCTTCAGCTCTGGGACCACAAACATTTGGCACCATGGCCAGTTTTTTTTTTTTTTTTTTTTTTTAATGTGGTTGCTGGGGATCGAACTCGGGTCCTCATGCTTGCACAGCAAACACTTTCCTAGCCAAGTCTTATCCCAAGTCCCTAGTCTTCTTTAGCAGGTAAATCGGAAAGACCATATTTCCCAACACACCAAGCAAAAACACTACACACACACACGCACACACGCGTGCTCACACACTCCTCTTTTGTCTCTGGCAATTCGACCTCCATCCAGGCCTATCAAATCAACCAAAAGTTGCCCAGGCCCTGGAAGAGATTATTAAGATGTGAACTCCCAGACTCCCTCCCTGTGACCTGATTCAGTGACTCCACAATGAACAGGAAGGACAATGCCTTTTGTATCAGCCTCCCCCCCACCCCCCGTGTCCTGTTTAGCTATGAGGTGTCTTCTTGATGCTCCTATGTTGAAGACTTGGTCCCCGAGTGATGGCACTATTGAGAGGTGACTGAGTCTCCAAAAGCACACTGGGGAGCCAGCTTGGTTTGGTAAAATGCTTGCCTTGCAAGCAGGAGAACCTGATTTTCACATAGATGTGGTAGCGTGTGCTTATAATCCCAGGACTGGGGAGGTAGACAGGTGGATTGGATTGCTGGGGCTCTCTACACAGCCAGCCTAGGCTACTAGGCAAATTCCCAGCTGGTAAGAGTATATCAAAAAAAAAAAAAAAAAAAAAAAAAAAGATGGAGCCATGTGACAGGCACAAACAAGACACACACACCATATGCCGGAAGCTTTCAGACCTCATTCTATCAATGCTGGTTACAGAAAGGGGATGATAATGGCTGCACGGTGTCTTTTCGGAAACTCATTCTAGAATGTTACAGAAATATTTGTCTCTGAAACTCACTGTAGGTCTATTATATCCAGGTGTCTAAACCTTTCTCTAAACATCTCACGGATCACAGTTCTGGTAGGGATGGTTTGCCATCTTATACCTTTCGCCAGAAGTTTCTGCTCAGCAGTTGCTAAGAGTCCCATAGTATCCATCACCTGAGTTGGTTAGACCTGCCACAGTCTATGCTGTGTAGAAAACATACATCTGTCTCAAGCTATCTCTCTGTTCTCTCTCCTCCCCACCCTTACCCCAGTTCATTCACAGAAGCAGAACCGGCAGACCTGCGTCCGCAAGAGCCTCATATGCGCCTTCGCCATGGCCTTCATCATAAGCGTCATGCTGATTGCAGCCAACCAGATCCTACGGAGCGGCATGGAGTAGCAGCCTCCCACCAGCCACAACCGCGTTGCCAGCTCACTGCGCATGTGCATGCCCCGCGGGCAGACTCTGTTCCTCCACACCGGAGATCTGGACCCATGGATGGGTGCAGTCGTTGGTACAGTTCAGTAAAGAACTCAAGTTTGCAGGATAACCGGGATCACGGATCAACTCCATCTCCTTGGCAGGGACACTAAAGGGCTGTCTTCAATGCTTTCATGGTTTTGTTTCCCAATGCAATAAATACCCGGGAGTTCTCAATTATTGCTTCAACCGCCAGTAGCAACTCCGAAGGGGGAAAAAATACTGCTTTCTTTTCGTCTTGGAATTCCAGTAGCCATCCAAGTATCGCGGTGGCATCACAGAGCGAGAAAGAAAAAGACAAGTATGAACAACACTCACCTCCATCCATGCCCCATTCTTTCAACCCAGGGACCCAAAGAAACTCCCTGCTGAGGTTGACCTCTGGGTTGCTACAGGAAAGGGGACTTTCCATCTCACCCTGGCTTCCTTCCTCCACCCCGTGGAGACCCCTCCCCCCAAGGCATGAGGGGGAAAGCCATTAGGCAGGGCGCAAGCTCCTTGCCGCCACTGCTGATCTTATTGCCTTTCCTACAGCACTCCTGTCGGAAGAGCTGGGGCGCTCTCGGTTGGTTTCCTTGGCACTTGGCTTTCTGTTTCTGAAGCCCATCCCGCACCAGCATTTTGGAATCTGCAGAGAGCCTGGCTCCCAGCTTTTCCTGCCTGTGCCACCATTAGAGAAAAGAAAAAAAATCCATAACCCGGGTGTGTCTGTAACCCAGAAGCATAGACAGACAAGTGACTTCTCCGTGTTTGATGCTGTTCTTCCCTAACCGCTTACTTTGGACGGGAATTTGTCCTCTAACTCACACCCATCCCTGCTTCTTGGGAGCAAAGGGTGAAGCTACTGGGGGAGGGGAAGGATTGAGCCTGCGGACAAGGAGGCCCACACTCCGGGCATCCAATGTCACAGAGCCCCTCTGAGTCACCATGCTAGACAATATCTGTAAGTTAAGATTGGTGTACATCTAACCCTTCCCTCATCTCGGACTTTCTTAGTGAGTCTTTCCCCAGCTAAGAGGCCTAGAACCTGGAACAGAAAAGCTGGAAGGATCACATGGCTGTCTGGGCTGGATTTTGCTTAATATGATATTCAGATTGTGCCAGTGACTCGTTAAAAAAAAAGAGAGCGGTGTTTAGTGGGTGTGGCTGATGTGACGAAGACTTGACTCCTGATCACAGGACACTTCTGTTGGGGTCTGTTTTCAGCAGCAGGCTGAGACTCTCATTTCTTTCAGTTTTCCTAGATTCACTATGAATTCAAGTGTGAGTGGTCAGATTGCCTGTCATCTATAGATGTGCTAGTTCCCTTTGTGTTTTTCTGAGCCCAAGTCTTTATTGCTGTAGTGAAATAGTCCTGCTCCTGCTTCTTTGGATCTCAGCCGGAAGCTTCCTGATCCTCCTTCCTCCTTCCTTACCCTTTCCTCCAGCCACATTGAGGCCAGCAGCCTCTGCTCTCTCTCTCTCTCTCTCTCTCTCTCTCTCTCTCTCTCTCTCTCTCTCCCCCCTCCCTCTCCCTCTCCCTCTCCCTCTCCCTCTCTCTCTCCCTTTCCCCCCCTCTCTCTTTTTCTCTCCTGCAGCCGGGTAGGGTTTTTCTGGTGCGATGCATATTCCTCTAGCCTAGCTTCCCTCCCTTCTCCCTCCTTATTGCCGCCTTAGACTTGGATCATGCAAGTTCTCCTTCTAGGGTCTTCCTCTAGCTCACCTCTACAGCCCTCCACGCAGTAGTGTGGAGGGCGGCTGTCGATATTTTCCCACTGTAGGGTGTGAATATTCACTAAAGAGCACAAGTCAAACTAGGTTTGAGCCATAGCATAGGCAAGAGAGAGCAAGTCAGAGGTCCCAAGAGCCCAAAGGGGCACAGAGTCACTTCATAAAACTGCCTGGAGTCTGGCACATCCAGGCAGCAGCCTGCCTGCCTTTCTTACGGTGCCCTCTGCAAACCTGCCCTTTCCGTTTCTTCCCTAGGTTGAGTCACCATGGTCCCCTTAGGACCAGACTCTGGCACTAGAACAGGAAGAGACACAGAATATTAATATACCGCACAACTTCCCACCCCCTAAGTTTCTTTCTGGAGCCATCACCTTCTCTCTGCCGGGTGTGAGCGAGAAGGCAAGCATAGCTGGCAGCGGCATGCTTCCCTATCACTTGCTGATGTTTGAAACTCCAAACTACATCCTCTCTGGAGCATGCTGGAGAAACCAGGCGAAGGGATCGGAAGTGCAGGATTCTAAAAACCCGAAAGGGGGTGGAAGCCATGCTGCAGCTGAGATTAGCTACTGAGGGGGAACATACAGATGTCTTCAAATGTTGCTTTCCTACAACATCTGCCCCATACTGAAGGAGGCTGATCCCCAAAGATGAAGAGTTTAGATTCCTTCAGCAATGAGTGGAGGTGTAATAAGAATATAAAGGGCATGAGCACCCATTCCCTTTGAAAACAAACAAACAAACAAACAAACAAAAAACCCAAAACAAAACCCTCCAGCATCTTTCCCAATTGCATGGAAGAAATGATAGGAAAACAGCCATCGGATTCTCTCCGATGGCCCAGAAGTTAGTCTCCCAGCACCCTTCTCATCTGCAGCACTCAGCGACTGAATACAGCAGGGCAGGAAACCAGGTCTAGTGGCATTTCGTTGGCCCGCCCACTAACTGCTTTGCTTGTATTATCTGTCTTTGACGTATTTAGGGTGTCAGGATTCTTTTCCAGGCAGCCCCACTCCCAGGTCTGTTCACACAAATGCTACCCCGAGGTTTATGACCCCCCCCCCCAACATTCTCAGGACAGTAACTGGGAAGGAGGAACTGGTTGGTTGGCTGATGGTTCCAGAAAGTTCTGCCTCTCATACTCGCTGAGGCACCTTCTGTAGGAGAGGCAGGGGCCTCAGCCTTTGCTGCCTACAGGTTGCCTCTGAACCCTGTAACCTTCAAAAAAGCTATCCCCTCACTGTCCTGGAGGTAGATCTAATCCCCAGTCAGGACTCCACCCTGGAACTGTTAACGATGGCTTCCAGAATGTGTGCAAGTTCCATGTGACAACTATAAGAGATTGCCATGGGAACGTTGCATCTTCCCCAAGTTTGCCAGGGTGCAAACATAGGGAACATTTTCTTAAAGGACACTGTATATCCTACCTGCCTGCATTCTTGTCTCCCAGAATCCATCTCCTGCTGAGATGGGGAATTAACCTCTGAAGAATATGCATGACTTCCCTACCTTTCCCTGTTGTATTTGAATGAGTCCTTGCCCCAACTCAGGAGAAAAGGAGTAAGCCCTGTATGGGTAGCCTCCTCACCTCTACCCTTTATCTCATCTCCAAGAACAAGACTGTCTCCATATGGGAGGGGGTAAAACCACCTTACATCATCTGGCAGGGCCAAAGCACACAATAAGCTTGTAATCTTAAGCATTTGCTTGCTTGTTGACTCTCCCATCCTGTAAGCTAGAAATAAGAACTGAGGTGAACCGTGGTTCTCAGGAGTTCTTGGACAAGCTCAGCGATTGCAAGAGACTCTGGGTGACCTATATGCAGGGACCAGGACATCTAGGAGTCTCCCATACCTGCTCCTGTCTCAAAGTTTACATGACAGGTGATCTAATATCTGAAAGGATGGAATCAAAAAGAAAGAAAGGAAGGAAGGAAGCAAGAAAGAAAGAAAGAAAGAAAGAAAGAAAGAAAGAAAGAAAGAAAGAAAGAAAGGAAAGGCAGAATATGTTGAGAGCATCCCTTCTAGCCCCAGCAACTAGTCCCAGTCCCAGTCCCAACCCTCATTGTCCCAGTCAGTGGACTTTCAAAGGGATTGGGAAATCTAAGAGCAGGGAGAGAAACAACTAGCTTTTATTGCAGTCTCCTGCTATGGGCTCAAATCCAGACTCAGGTCAAAAATCAAAGAGTATTGTGTACATTGTTTTTGAATCTAAGAGAGTGTCCCTGGGACCCTATGAGGGCATCATGAGAAGATGAACAAGGTGATTGTTGGGTGTGCTTCCTGGGTTGGGTTGGCTTGGCTGTGTCTGGCTGCATGTCATATGTGGACTGTTTGCTCATGTGCCCTTGATGAAAGTGCTGAGTTTTGTACCTCAAACCATATTAGGTCCTGTCCCTATACTATGTCACTAACGGTCCACAGCTACTCCATCTACCCTGTTACCTAAGATACATAGAGTCTGGAACCTTCTCGTGAAAAGGGTCCTTATTTTTGTATAACGCTATGATAACGATAACAGATGAGCTCCGATGAATCTTCTAGACTTTGGCACATACTGTTTATAATGATCTGGAAGACCACAGAACTCCATTCCCTGGGAAGCATCCATCACAAACAACTTCCGATGAGCAATTTTCACTGGCCTCTTCCAGGATGCCCTACAGGGCTGAGAGTCCAGAATTCACAGCCATTTTTCCTCCCTCCACGTTGATTCCCCGGCTCCCCTCCTCCATGGGGAGAAAAATCCATGTGCAGTAGACGAGCTATGCAGCCATTAGAGTTTTTCACTTGAATTATTTATAGTCAGTACAGAATAGAGGAGAAGCTAGGCCACCCCATCCCTATGATCATGTAAATGTCACAACTGCTTAGCTTCCTTCCATCCACGCTTTGACTAACACTCAGGGGACTGTTCTCAGCTATGTGGCCTTTGCCACGCACAGTTGGTTTGGAGGAAGGGGACAGGTGGACCAGCTAACTAAGCCTTCTCCTTGGATCCTATGCTTACTGCAAATGCATTACTGTTATGTTAATGCCAATGGTTTATATTTAATATTGGTTCTATCTTAAAATACTTACAAAGAGTGGTTGATTCAGCCAGACATGGGAGAACATGCTTGTAGTGCCTGGCAGTTGACAGACTGAGGTGGGAGGATTGAAGTTCAACATTTGCCTGGATTGTGGAGCAAGTTCAAGGCCAGCCTGAGCTAAATAGTTACGTTCCAGGCAAGCCTGGGCTACATATAGAGTTCTGGGCTAGCATGAGCTACCACAATAAGACTCCTTCCCACTCAAAGGGGAAAGAAAAAAAATCAGTTTCACAAAGCAGCCCCCTGTATCTCAACATTACTTATCCAGCTCCTCTCTTGGGGAGTTTGTCAAGAGAAGACATCCCACGTTCTGGATATAGGGTCAACCTTTTCTTCGGGTGGATGTATTGGCTTCCAAACCAGTCCTTTGTATGTTTTCAGAAGTTATCCAAGCAGGGCTAAGAGGGCATGCCTATAATTCTAGCAGTTGGGAGGTGCAGGAACTCAGGATAAGAGTTCAAGGTCATCCTCTTCTACAGAATAAGTTGGACTGAGCTATGTGTGCAAACACAGAGTGAGGGAAGGGGCAGGGATAGGGAGGGGATATCTAGAAAGGAGGCAGGTACTAGAATTTTCCAGAAAGTATGGGCTAATTGGGAAAGAATATTTCAGAGAATGCAGGTTTCACCAGGATGTTTGCTCCATCCTTGGACCTGACAGAGAATGTTCTTTAAGGGCTGCTAGATTCTAGGTCCTGTATATCCGGCCTACTTTGGGAATGTCCAAGGAATGCACCTCCCATCAGCATGTTCCCAAATCACAAGCTCTATGGCCACCAATAAGAGGGTAGTACATCCTCTGGGTGGATGCTGACCCCTACCAGCCCCAGCATGCCTTGCCCAAGGCTCTGAAACCTGTGAACAGAGGCCAGAAAACAGAATAGAAAAACCAAAGGGAGACAGCACTGTCATTTGGGAAGGGCACCAGAAATAGAATCCTTGCTGCTAGGAGCCAGGGGAAAATCCATCTCCATTAGAGAAGGTTGCGAAGTCCTGTGTGTTGCATCGTTCAGGGTAGCTTGTTTTGTGACATGGGTCTCAAGGGCAGCTGTGTGTTCCTGTTGGTGTCTACTATTTGTGAAGGAAACTGTGCCCTCTGGTTCCCAGCCAACATGTCGCATGTCACACAGGGGAGATGCATTTTTGTTTGTTGTCCAAAAGTTTGCTGAATCAAGATGAGCTTCTATGTCTCCTTGTCTTGGCCAGCCTGACAATGAAAGAACTTTGGTTCCCTGGATAAAGGTCATATGGAATCTGAATTTATGAGATTGTAGGTTGAGATAAAATCCAGATTCCAAAAAAATGATGCTACCAGAATCTGAGGATGCCTAATTGGAAACTCCCCAAACAAAGAGTGTGCACGCCCATGCTGTCTCCCCACTATTAGTTACCACCTTACTTTCCCCCTGGTCACTGGATTTGGAAGCAGTTCAGGTGGATGTGGTCCTGGCTTAGAATCATTCATAATCCTACAGAGGGCAGAAAGCTACCATCTCTAATGAGTATCAGGAAGTCAATGATGAGTCTGGGGTGTAGGGCCAGCAATCTGAAGCTGTTTTTTTAGATGGCCAAGACTGGGGTTGGACATAGATGTCTGCCACAGCAATGCTCCAACCATAGCAAGAGACCTAGGCAGGGACGCAGCAGTTCGTGGGTACCCAAGTCTTTTTCCCTTCTTCATGCCACCTCCGAGCCTGTTTGAGCCAGGCACAGGGGCCTACACCTACAATCCCAAAACATGAGATGCAGAGGCAGACTGTAGCAAGTTCCAGAGTAGCCTGTGAGTTCCAGGTCAGCCTGGGCTAAAGCGGGAGGCCTTGTCTCCTAAACAAAACCATGGGAATAATAAACTCCTGGTTCCTGCTTAGTTCTTGATCCCTGAAGCAGTCTGAGATCTAGTTGATGTTCACAGGCGACCCCATTGCTCTTCCCTGAAAAGACCTGTTGAGAAAAGATTCCCTCAGCTCCTGGTACAAGTTCACATAGATGGGAAACTCTGGGACCATTAGAGAGCTGTCCCGTGATTCCTCAGGCCCTGGGGTGTGTGTGTGGGGGTGTGTGATTTCTCTGACCCAAATTCTGAATTCAGAAAGAAGCTAATTGCCTAAGGACTGATCCAAGGTCATGTTCATGGAAGCTGTTCAGACTCTGAAAGGCTGCTCCTGCCAGGTGTGGGAGAGCTTAGTCCACAGGTGGGGACAGGTCATTGACATAAGCTGATTCTCAAAGCACAGATGTAAATGGCTGGGATTTGGACCCCTACATACCGGGTGTCTCAGAAGCACAGGTAAAGACTGTTCCAAATAGGAGCTTCTTGCCTCTCCTTCCAGAATGTTCCAGTCAGATGTCAATCATGCATCTCGAGTTCCCATCTTACCTCATTTACATTCTTTTGTTTCCTTCATGTAGTGTGAGTTTGGTGATTTTCTGCTATTAAGTGGTGAGACAGCAGGTTAGTGAAATAAAAAAATTATCTTTATATCAAATGTAAATATTAATATAAATGAACTTGGCATGCAACTTAAGTGATCCAATGAGGCGATATTATTCACATGTTATCTTACTGTATAAAGGGAAAATGACTGCCATATATGTACCAGATGTTTTCTGTAACTAATCTTGTCTGTAAATATATAATCTTATTAAAAAAGAGTCTAATTTACCATTATTTATGCAATAGAAAAAATAAAAGTTCTTTTTTTCCTTTTGATGAGAGAATCAGTTCATTATTTATGATCTGGTTTGCAATGGGTCTTGAGATGTGTTCCTGGGGCCCCTTAGGAGACAGTTCAACAGATCTGAGAAGCAGCGGGTACAGAAGGTGGCCGAGCCTATTGAGCGGAGAGACTCAGAAGTGGGATGATTGGCATTCAGAAAATAAACTGATGGCGGCAGAGCATATGGTAGGAAATATGACTTGTCTCCTGGCTTCGGAGCAGACATGGTAATTAAGACAACTTTGGGCCTGGGGAGATGACTCAGTCAGTAAAATGCTTGTATAAACATAAGGACCTGAGCCATCCCCAGCACCTAAATCAAAAAGAGGGCTTAGCAGCACATGCCTGTAACTTCCACTAGGGGGAGATGGAGACAGGAGGATACCTGGGGCTCGTGGGTCAGGTACTCTAGGTGAGTTGGTGAGTTTCAGGATCAGTGAGGGATGCTTCTCAAATAATAGGGTAGAGGGCCAGGGAGATAGATGGCTCAATGGGTTAAGGCTTTTGTGGCCAACCCTGATGATCTGAGTTCAATTCTTAGGAACAATGGACATGTGGAAGGAGAGAGCAGCTCCTGTGTGTTCTTTAACTACACTCAGACCAGGGTGAGAGTGTAACACACACACACACGCACACACACACACAATGCTAAATTCACTATGACAGACTACTCACAGGCAAGCTTTCCTGGAAAGGCAGGCAGGCACAATGACTACCAGGCAGGGGATCAGCATTTGTGGAGATACAGAGGCACAGCATGAAGAGACCACATGAGTTCATGAGAGACACAGTGAGTGACAGCCTGAGCTTACCCAGCGGAAACAGGGTGCACACAGGAAGACCGATCCAAAACAGGATGAGAGAGGACAGCCAGCCGGGCCTTGTGTTTGTGACTTTGACATCCCTGTCACCAAAACACCTGACAGGGACAACTTCAGGGAGAGGCTTTTGTTTTGGCTCTTGGTTTTAAAGGACTCAATCCTTGGTGGCCCAGCCCTGGGTGTTTGAGTGAACATCAGTGTGACAGTGGCAGTGTGTGAAGTCTTGTGAAGGGTTTCTCCACATCGTAGCAGATCTGGAAGCCGGAGGAGAGGCAGGAAGCAGTGACTAGAGGGAACTGCAACCAACCAGAAAAGTTGGAGTCTATTTACTTCATTTCTCTATTTACAGAAACAGGGTCTTGTGTAGCCCAGGCTGCCCTTGAACTTGCTATGTAGCCAAGGATGTCCTCTTGCCCCTGCCTCCCCCATCCTGGATTTAGTAGGCACGTGTCATGGCCCCCAGCTTTATGCTTGTTTATTTTGAGACAAGATCTCGTGTAGCCCGGGCAGCTCTCAGATTCTCTATGGAGCCTCAGAGCATCATCTATAGCTTATGATCTCC
Source organism: Arvicola amphibius (assembly GCF_903992535.2). Classification (NCBI taxonomy): domain Eukaryota; kingdom Metazoa; phylum Chordata; class Mammalia; order Rodentia; family Cricetidae; genus Arvicola; species Arvicola amphibius. The sequence continues at coordinate 89,115,722 of NC_052056.1, forward strand.
CAGGTGCCACCCCCTCTACTCGCTGCCCATAGTGCTATGATTATAAGCATGTGACACCCTGCCTGGTTTCTAGAACCCTGGGATGGGATCTGGGGCTTCTTGGATGCCAGGTAAGCACCTTACCAACTGAGCTATGTCCTCAGTCTCAGAGTAAATGTTTCGAGTCTGTGTCCACTGTCTGCATCTTCCTCCCTTCTCCCCCTTGCAGGCGTGTGTAGATTCTTACCATAGATTGTCACCTTCCTCTTCACGAACAGAGCACAGGAAGGCACCAGGGGAGCCTTGGGAGCCTGCATGGTGGGGATGAAAGCAAAGTCATCCCCTGAGAGTGGGTAGGCTAGTTCCTGGAGGCACCTGACCTTGTGTGTCTCCTCAGGGAGGAACCTAAGGCTGTTAGCGTCCTCTCTGCGTTCACAGACTTACCAAGGTGAAGAGGACTCAGCGAGTCAGGCAGAGTCGGGAGCTGGGTAAGCCTCCCGGTAGGACAGGAGGTATTCTAAAGAGACACGTGCCTTTCCTCTGGTTGGTGGACTGTTACAAAGGACCCCCAGGGAACTGGCATTTCCTACAGGGCTGATGCCTGGTACCAGTTAGACGGGGAGCTTGTCTCCCAGGTAGACATTATACTGTTCTGAAAATGGTCAGACCACCTTGCCAGAGAGACTGGATCTGGAGCAAAGATGGGCCAGAGATGAGAGAGACCACATGTGACCAAGAACTGCTTAGCTGTGTGTGTGTGTGTGTGTGTGTGTGCGTGCGTGCATGTGTGTATGTATGCACATCTGTGTATACAGGCATGCCCATGCATTTGGAGATCAGAGAACAGTGTCCAGTGTCCACTCCCATTCTCTACCTTATTCCCTTGAGACAGAGTCCCACACTCAATCTGGAGTCCAGATGACAGCCAGCAAGCCCAGAGTACCTCCCATCTCTCCCCCACACAGTCCTACAAGCAACAAGCATGGGCATGAGCATGCCCAGCTTTTGTTTCTTGGCTGCTGGGGATTCGAACTCACAGCCACATGCTTGTGTAGCAAACTCTCTTACCCATTAAGTGATCTACGCCCAGCCCTCTTGCCCTCTCTTTAAATCTCATATCAGGGCCCTGAACTCGGTGGGGGGGTCACTGGGCCTCTTTGTCCCTCTTTGGATAAATGTCTGTTCTCTGCATTTCATTTGAACTAAGTGGCCAAACCCGGCTTGGTAGGGCTGCCCTGGTAACAGTCACGCCTTCACTCCAAAGGCCAAGTTTATGCTTTGGAGGAGGCTGGAGAACCACGGGCTTGGGCCAAATGAGGATACACAATGAACACCAAGCTCCCCTGACCTACATAGCAAGGGCCTGTCTCAGTAAGCGCTAAGAACAGAGCTCAGACAAGACAGAGCTCAACTCTGTGGAGGACCTGGGGCAGCATAATCTTAAGTCCTCTGAGTGCCTCACATAGCTACACAGTGTGGCGTCAGCCTCCTGCCGCCCCAGCCTGCGTGTAACTAAGTGTGTCCTTTCGTTCAGTCACTGAACCGACTCATTGCCAAACCTGGGCTTTCCTACATGAGTTCCAGGAACTTCCAGGGCTGAGAAGAATTTGATCTCGTGTGGTTTTGCTTTCTTTCCCCCTGTGAGTTTTCTCTGTGGTTTCTGGAAGGTCTCACAGCCCTGACTTGGGCAAGTTTGGTTGTTTTGACTTCCACAAACCCCAAGGTCAGCTGGCCCACTCAAATCCAAGCCCATTGGCAAGAAAGTCTCAATTCAACCCACACAAAGCGTTGATCTTGCCCAAGAAATGGAAAGCCAAATAATCTATCATTAGAGGGAACTTTCTTCTTGCTTTGGAAAAGGAGGTTGGAGGATAAAACATAGCTGAATTTTCTACCCAGGTGTTTAAACACATACACACACACACACACACACACACACACACACACACACAGAGAGAGAGAGAGAGAGAGAGAGAGAGAGAGAGAGAGAGAGAGAGAGAGAGAGAGAGAGAGAGAGAGAGAGAGAGAGAGAGCGCTAAAAACACACAACCCTCTGGGGGGGGGCGGTGGCCCATGTCTTTAATCCCTGCACTCAGGAGGCAGAGGCAGGCAGATCTCAGTGAGTTTGAAGCTAGCCTGGTCTACAAAGCGAGTTCTAGGACAGCCAGTTTCTCAGTTATACAGAGAAACTCTGTCTTGAAAAAAACAAAACAAACCAACAAAAGAACACAAACAAACCCCAGAAAGCAGAATAATAAAGCCCAGAAAGATGTCTCTGGCTGAATCAGTGTGGCCACAGTGGGCCTGCTTGCTCCCTCTCTGGAGTGTGGGACCCTCAGCATGGTTCTGACAGAGCCTGGGAAGATTTTCTAAGTATCCTCATGACAAATGCATGTTCACACATCCAACGACTCAAAAATCCATGTGTAGTCACTTCTCAGTATAGACGCGCTCAGAGTCAATGCTGTGTGGAGGAGGGGTTCCTGTTTACCAGGCAGGGTCCCTGCAGAAACCCTGGGTTCTGTCCCCAGAACCACATAAAACAGGCATGGAGGTGCAAGCCTGTAACCCTAGCACATAGAGGGTGGAGGCATGAAGATCCGAAGTTCGAGGCCAGTGTCTACTACATATCAGGTTTGAGGTCAGTCTGGCCTACCTGAGACCCAGTCTCAGAAATGAAATGAAGGATAGCAAGACGGCTTCATGGGCAGAGGGTCTTATCACACAAGTCTGGTGACCTGATTTTGGACTCTGGGAGCCACATGTCGGAAAGAATCAACTCCTGCAAGGTGATTGACTCCCTGGACCTCCTCACGTACACCACAGTGTTCAATCTGAAAATCTAATTCTCAGGTAGGAAGACCAAATCCACGACAGGACAACTGAAGCCAATTTATTTTTGGGTGCCCCGGGACTGGTCCACTCTATGCCCTCTAAACGTGCCCTCCAAACGCCCTGCTCCTGGCATTCATTCCAGTCTGTGTTTCCACACAGGAGATGCATTGGACAGGGACTCACCAGTTTGCAGAGTTCCCAGCAGGGGAATTTTATGCCAGAGGTTCTGAACTCAGCAGTGCATCAGGATCACCCAGGGACCTTTAAAAAAACGTTTGCAGCATTGCTCCACCACAGACCAATTACCTCTGCTCTGCAGGGGTGGGGTAGGGGGAGTGTCTAGGTCATAATAGTCGAAAACTCTCCTGGCACTGATAATGTCTGAGCCGGGGGAAGGTTAGTACCCTGACTGTTTGCAATGCCAAGGCAAAAAGAAAGGACTGTAAAAACCAATGAAGTTGGTTTTTTATTCTATGTTCAGATGGGGAAACTGAGGCCAGGGAATCTATGGAGGGACCACACTGCAGAGGTGCTTTCTGTCTATCAGGACTGGATCTGGATGCCCTGGCTGTGCAGTACTGAGGGAGAAGATACTAAAAAGACTTGGTGGGGGGGGGCACGTGGAAATGCCAACAGCTGGCATTAAAAAGAAGCTTCCAGATACACCACTGCATCTACATGATGCCACCATGAGGGGCTTCGCCAGGACTGAAGTTTTATTGTTGTTTGAAACAGGAGCTTCCTATGTAGCTCAGGTTGGCCTTGAACTCACTATTTTCTCGGCCACAAGCCCGAATGCTGGGATGACAGGTGAGCACCACATTTAACTCAGGGTTAGATTGTCGGTGGAGGTGTCTTCTTTCTTGCTTCTGTTTTATTTGGTGGAGGTGGAGAGTCGAACTGGGCTCCTTGTTCATGTTAGGCAAGCCCCTTACTGCTGAGCCATATCCCCGGCCCCACATGGACCTGGTGAAGGGGGGAAGAGGGCGGGGAGGGAGGGGCATATAAATTGCTCAGGATACCCTCAATCTCAGGTTTCCAAGTAGCTGAGGTGACTGGAGTGGATCTCTCTATTCCCTACTTTCTACTCTGCTTTCTTCCCTTTCCATTTCTTCCTTCCTTCTTTTCTTTCTTTCCTTTTACTCCCGAAATGCCCTTCATCCAAACTCTCCCTCCTAGGTCTTCCCAGAGACCTAGTCCTGAAATTAGAATTTTTGCAGATGAAACATAAAGTTAGAAAGATGGGACGCTTGTCTGAGGGTTACACAACTAATCTTTCTGGCCTGTTTGGGGAACTTTCTGCAGGCGGCGCGCGCCCCCTACCGATAGCTCCGATGCATTTGTACGCCGCGCCGCACGCCGAGAGTCCTCTGGTGGCACAGAGCTGTCATTGCTGAATCCATCAGCCTGTTCTGAGTGAGGGGCTGGCTGCTTGTGCTCAGGGCTGGAAATGCTGAAGAGACTTCAAAAATCATGCTACCCTGGACTGATTCCAGGCTCTCGCTGCTTCTTGCTGCATTTCATTAGCAGAACTCTGGAAACTTTTATTTAACGCAGTTATTAAATAAAACTTTACAGTTAAGGCAAATCAAAATTCCAGGTTGCAGATTTAATTGCAGGAGTGTGTGTGTGTGTGTGTGGGGTGGGAGCTTTAACTAGTTTTCAGCCCAAAGCAGAGAGAGGATATCTTTGGTTAACCTAGACTGGAGCACTGTATCAGAATGTGCAGTGTTTACCAATTACAGAGTCGTGCTCTCTGACACATAGTGACCTCCATAGTGTCTTATGCAGGTGTTCTTCTATCTATCTATCTGTCTGTCTGTCTATCATCTGTCAATATATCTATTTATTTTTTATATGTCTATGTATGTGAATGGAGGTCAGAGAATAACCTTTGAGAGCCCCTTTTCCCCTCACATCATGTGGGTTCTGGGACTGGAACACAGATGGTCAGTTATCTACGATGAGCCACCTCCCCAGTCCCTACCCATGAATCTCTGGTCTCTCAAACCTCTGGGAACACAATGAGCAAAATTCTGTCTGTACCTCAGTCCTGAGAACCTGCCCCCTGGCCTCTCTTAACCCTTGGTCCTGATCTCCTTCTGTCATGCGGAGGTCACAGTTCTTGTGTGTCCAGCATAGAAATGCCATGTTCTGGGGGTGCGGGTGTGTTAAAGGTTCTGAGCACTGGGATTGCAAGCCATTCAGGACCAAAAGGAGATCAGCTACAGAGATGCATGCTGTGTTCTGATTCCAACCCCTAAATGTCGATCATTCCTGGTTTATTGGATTATGCTATATTTGTGCTGTCCACCCCCTGCCCACCTACAAACACCAGAGTACCTTTAAGATGGAATGGCCCTGCCAGAAGATCCAAGGCATATTGTTGAATATCACTTTAACTATATAAAGGTGTGTTGCATTTGCTTAATTATGTAGAGATGTGTTGCTGTTGTACCTTGCCTGACTAAGGCATCTGATTGGTCTAATAAAAAGCTGAATGACCAATGGCGAGACGGGGGAGGGATAGGTGGTGCTGGGGGGGGGGCAGAGAGAATAAATGGGAGGAATCTTAGAGAGGAGAGAAGGAGAAAAGAGCAGTGGGAAAAGAGAGGGACATGCCTGTGGCCAGAAGCCAGGTGGCTGCCAGACAGACAGACACTGGAGGAAGCTGGAAAGTGAGACATACAGAAAGAAAGGTCATAAAGAGAAACAGGATAGTTTAAGTTAAAGAGAGCAAACCAGAAATTAGCCCAAGTGAGGCCGAGCATTCATAACTAATAATAATAAGTCTCCATGTCATGATTTGGGAGCTGGTTGGTGGCCCCCCCCCCCAAAAAAAAAGCCTGGCACAGAGGCAGGCATGGAGGAAATGAAGACAGAGGTTTTCTGACTCAGACAGAAGTCACCCACTCCGAGACACACCCACAGATCTCCTTTAGAACACACAGAACAGAACGTCTCCCATCTGCCTGAGTCACACACATGGCCCAACTCAGCTCCGGGGCTGAGACTTAGTTTCTCTGTCCATTTCTAACGGGGGTGGACACACCTCCTCCTCACTTCTTAGTAACTGTGCTTTTGAGAATTGAAGACCAGGGCGAAAGAAATGCTCCAAAATATTTGATGCCACCAGGGACTGCTCTCGGCACACTCGTCCCTCTCTTATCTACCGTTCCTATCACAGACGGGAAAGTTGGTGGTGGGAAGGGATGTGTCTCCTGCCTGGTCCTGGAGGCTGGGGAGTCTATGGTGGAGGCTGGGGGCTGGGGAGTCTATGGTGAGGTGGGGGCTGGGGGGTCTATGGTGGAGGCTGGGGGCTGGGGAGTCTATGGTGAGGTGGGGGCTGGGGGGTCTATGGTGGAGGCTGGGGGCTAGGGAGTCTATGGTGAGGTGGAGGCTGGGGGGTCTATGGTGAGGTGGAGGCTGGGGGCTCTATGGTGAGGTGGAGGCTGGGGGGTCTATGGTGAGGTGGGGGCTGGGGAGTCTATGGTGAGGTGGAGGCTGGAGGGGTCTATGGTGGAGGCTGGGGGCTGGGGGGGTCTATGGTGTGGTGGAGGCTGGGGGGTCTATGGTGAGGTGGTACATATGACCAGGACTGCGTGCTTGATCCTGAACTTAAGGAACACAGCCTGTGCCCCAATCCATATCTTCAATAAGCCAATTAAAACAGCCACACTTTTGGCGGAAAGTGGCAGAAAAGGGACATTTATTCAATGTGGACACTTTGGGAAGAAGGATAAAAAGATCTGGTGACCCCCTGTGGTGGTTTGAATAAAAACGGCCCCAAAGACCCATAGGGAGTGGCACTATTAGAAGGTGTGGCCTTGTTGGAGTAGGTGTGTTCGAGGAGGTGTGCCACTGAAGTGGGCTTTGGCCAGCGTGTCACCGTTTCTTCCTGCTGCCTGAGGACCCAGATGCCCGAAGGCCACCTTGCTTCCCACTAAGACAACAATGAACTAAACCTCTGAACTGTAAGCCGGCCCCAGTTAAAAAGTCTCCTTTATAAGAATTGCCGTGGTCATGGTGTCTCTCCACAGCAACAGAAACCTAACTAGGACGCCCCCTCGTGTCCGTCTTTGGGCTCCTGAAGTAAAGTTAAAGCTTAAGTAGAGAGCTAGGGGTATGTGTCCCTAAGTTGTCCTGACCAAGGTGTGATCTTGTCCTGCAGTGACCCATCCTTGTCTGGGCTTCAGACTCGTCCTGTACGGTGTAAGTTAGCTCTATGAGTCTCTTCCCAGATGTTCTCCTCTGGCTGGTGCCTCTTCCTTTTCCCAGCGTGAGATTCCTGGGGAAATTTGCGTTATTGTCTCCCGAGTCTTCCAGTCAGATTGAGATGCAGGTGTCTCTTTATAATATCCTCATTCCTGCTGCACCAGTCACATGCTAGTTCAACTCTGGGCAAAGGTGGAAGGGCGAGAGGGCACATCGGAGGTGAGACACACCAGACGTGGCGTCACACACCTGTCATCCCTGCCAGAGGCACTGAGGCAGGAGGATCACCTGAGTCCACAAGTGTGTCGTGTAGAGGTGGGAGTGAGGGGGAGGAAACAAGGAGGGAAGGGAGGGAGGGGAGGAGGGAAAATAAAGCTGAGCATGATGGTGCATTCTTGTATACCTGGCATTTAGGTAGCTGAGGCAGGAGGATCACCAGGTTAAGGTTCGCCTGGGCCAACTTTGTGTCAGGATGAGACTTTGTCTTCAAAACAAATAGATTGATTGATCAATCAATATATATATGCATATATTGTGAAGGCTGGCTCACATTATAAAACCATTCTCAAAGTAATTGGAACACGTAGTCATGTGTGTGTGTGCGCGCGTGTGTGTGAATGCATGTGTGTACTCAGTCACGAAGGCTCCACCCCTGCCACCCAAACACATTAATTCCCAGCCTCTTCTGGAGCCAAATATTCCCACCTGTAAGTGGCATTTCATTTGTATTTTAATAAACAAAGTTTGCTTGAAGATCAGAAAAGTCAAACAGCCACACTGGCCAGCCTTACAGACCAGGCAGCAATGACACACGCTTTTAATCCCAGTAGTCACACTAGCTTGCCACAGAAACCAGGCGGTAGTGGTGCACGCCCTTAATCCCAGAACTAGAGAGGATTATAAAAGGGGAGGAGACAGCTCTCAGTCTCAGTCTTATTCTGAGATTCCTGGAGGCAGGATCTCCATTTCAGACTGAGGTAGAGATAAGACCCAGTGGTTGGCTATTTTGCTTTTCTGACCTTCAGGTTGAATCCCAATTTCTCAATTTCTGTCTCTGAGTTTTTATTAATCGTGCTTCACCCACCTACTATAGAACTGTTTCAGTGATGTTTCTAAGAGAACCAGCATCACAATAACCAAGATGTAGAACCAGCCAAGATGCTCAGTGACTGCTGAATGGATAAACGGATAAAAAGACGCAGTGCATAGGCTCAGCGAGGCATTTCTAGGTCATTTTCAGGAAAATGGATAGAACTGGAAGTCATCAAATTAAACGAAATAAACCAAACCGAGAAAGACGAGCATGATACTTTTATCTCATACATGGACTCTAGATGGAGAGAGAGAGAGACAGAGAGACAGAGACAGAGAGAGACAGAGAGACAGAGACAGAGAGACAGAGACAGAGAGAGAGACAGAGAAAGAGCTGGGGAGAGGGAGGAAGGGAGGGAGGGGGAAGAGAGAGAGACAGAGAGAGACAGAGAGAGCTGGGGAGAGGGAGGAAGGGAGGGAGGGGAAGAGAGAGACAGAGACAGAGAGAGACAGAGACAGAGAGACAGAGAGAGAGCTGGGGAGAGGGAAGAAGGGAGGGAGGGGGAAGAGAGAGAGAGAGAGCGCGCATTGGGGAGACAGTCCTGTGAGTAAGGAGCTCACTGCACAACTGAGAAGACCTGAGTACGGATCCTCAGCAGCTGCGTGCAAAGCCGGGTGCATGTCTTTAACCCAAGCACTGGGAGGTGGAGACAGCTGGGTTCCTGGGCTTCACTGACCAGGTAGTACAGCTGAAATCGTGAGCGCCAGTTCCAGCAGAGATGTTGGTGGTGTGTCCCTAAGAAATGAAACCCCAGTCATCTACTGTGGCTGCTGGGCTCTTTATAGCTTGCCCCTCTTTCCACCAAAACGCCACTTCTTTCCTCTTAGTTCCGCGTAAATTATGTGGCCCTCGGTATCCTGAGGAAATCAAATCCCGGAAGACTGCCCTCAATGGTGGGCTCGCTTTACACCCTGGTAGGTGAGTCTGAAGTGCTTTCCTGTTTGTGGGGCTCCCAGGCAGCTTGTTCTAGCCACGGACCATGTTAGGTCACAGCCTCTCTAGCTGCCAGGAGGAGCCTCACAGATGTCGGCTGTCCTTTTCTCAGTTTTTCTTTATCATTTAACAGGTAAGTCTCATCCGCCACCCTCACTGTGAGTCTTACCCCTAATCCAGTATTTCTGCAGACAGAGCAACACAGTCAGTCGGCTCGGCTCGTTTCCTTATCTGGGATGCCCCTATCCAGAAATACCCTCAAGGGCCGTTACCACACTGGCTTCAGCCAGAGATCCAAGAAAGTCCCTAAGTCCAGTTAGATGGTGGCAGCCCCCCCACTCATTACACCTTCTCCATCCTCCCCACTCTCTCAAGGAAACTTCAAAAGACTATCTCTGCTCCCTCCATGTTGTTGAAGACATTTATTCACCTCCTCACTCTGAGCAGCTCACTGATCAACCCCAGGCTCATAAACTAAAGCTTTCTGTTAGAGTGTGTGTGTATGTGTGTGTCGGGGGTGGGTTCTCACTATGTAATTCAGGTTGGCCTTAAACTGCGTATCAGAAGGTCTCCTTGCTCCAGGAAAAAAAAAAATGCCCCAGCAGTGACATCTAGTGGACAAAAGGCGCAGCATGCAACCTCTGGTTTGTAAGGAATCCAGGCTTGGGGGTGAGGAGACCCCTGGCTTCTCTTTTTACTTAGCATTTACTTTAGGAGACTTATTGCTGCAGACAGGCTCTTGTACACTGTAAAGATTTGTCACTCGTATTGGCTTAATAAAATGCTGATTGGCCAGTATTGATTGGCCAGTAGCCAGGCAGGAAGTATAGGCAGAGCAACGAGACTAGGAGAATTCTGGGAAGAGGAAAGGCAGAGAGTCAGTTACCACCCAGACTCAGAGGAAGCAAGATGAGAATGTTGCACTGAAAAAAGGCACCAAGCCACGTGGCTAAACATAGATAAGAATTATGGGTGAATTTAAATTGTAAGAGCTAGTTAATAATAAGTCTAAGCTAAGAGTTTATAATTAATATAAGCCTCTGTGTATTTTGCTGGAACTGAATGACTGTGGGACTGAGCAAGACAGAAGCTTCTGTCTACACAGGCAGAAAGTCAGAGCCCGTGCTGGGGTGGAAGAATGACCAGAGCCGCTCCCAGGTAGATGAACTTCCTGTCGTAAGAGCTATAGAGTACCAATTCTGTCTAGAAGAAAGGCCACTCTGATTTAAGGAAATGAAAAAAAAAATGTTTTTCTAAGAAGGTAGTTTATAGGCATCAACAGACTGCCAAAGGGTCTATGGTATGGAAAAGGTTAAAAATGTTTGGAAGTACCTGGGGAGATGGTGCAGTAAAACGGTAAAGTGTCTACTATGCAAACATGAGTTGTGGTCCTTGGCATCCAAATACAAACAAACAAACAAACAAACAAAAACAGGCACAGTATCCTTTGTTTGGAACCTCATCCCTGGAAACAGAGGCAGGAGGATCCCTGGGACCCACTGGCCAGCTAGTTTAGTTTAACCAATGAGCTCCAGATTCACTAAGAGATGCTATCTCAAATAAGTTGGAGGGGCTGGAGAGATGGCTGGGAGCTGGGGGTAACATACTTCACTGCACAAGTATGAGGACCTGAGTTCAGATTCCAGCACCCACAGAAAAAGCCTGAGGTAGCCATGTGTAATCCCAGTGTTGGGGCAGAGATGGGGGGTGGTGGGAGGGTGGTGTTGTGTCACTGGGGTTTGCTGGTTGCTGGCCTCACTCTAGGCTTAGTGAGAGATATCCTGTCTTAAGAAAGGATAAGGTAGATAAAGAAGGACACCCAACATTTTCTTCTGAACCTTCGTGCATGTACTTGCACACATACAGGCACACACAACAGGTACACACATATGCATATATGTCACATACACACATGCACATACAACACATAAACACATGCACATGTAGCAATACATACATACACAATAAAACCATAAGATGGAAAGCAATAGAGGAAGACACTTGATACTGACTTCTGGTCTCCACATATATGCACACACACCTACATAAACATGTACACACACACACACACACACGAGGCATGTGCGTGTATACCCGAAGGTTCCATAGATGCTTGGAGGCCCAAGGTCAACTCAGTCAGAGCCCAAGACTAAGGTACCACCTGGCTCTGTTCTCCACAGATCATTCCCTTCCAGAAACCATCCAGGAGGCAGCACAACCACCAGGCTTTTTTTTGCGAATAACTCGAGATAATTTCATTCTTAATTTGCAATGTTACAACTCTGCACAGCCACAAAATTCTCATGTCAGCCTGCAGGATCTTCAACGCAGAGGCGGCTTCTTAGTGAAGGTCCGTTCACGGGCACTAAAAACAAATGAATAAATTAAAGAGAACTGTGTCTAGTTCCACGGGCTTTTCATCTCAGCTGCTCCTATTCGGGAGAATGAGGCAGGAGAATCAAAAGTTCAAAGCCCGAAGTCGGAGCCTGGAGGGGTGGCTCAGCAGTTAAAAGAGGAAAGGAAGTCTCAGACATCAAATTCAGGTGCCAGCAGGGGGTGCCAGAGACTCGCTCTCAGACCTTTGGCTGCCCCAAGCTCTCAGCACCCATCTCTCTCCTGGTGCGTGGTCCTCTGGTCCCCGAGACGAGTCCTTAGAAAGGAAGACTGAGAACCGCCCCTTCATTTTACACTGCATTATAGTTCTTGGTACCCTCCACACTGCACCCGACTTTGGGACGAGACTCAGCTTCGGGTCACGGGCTCTGCTTTGCGGCTGGTGGGGTTTAGACGGATGCGGTTGAAAGTAACATGAATGTCCAACAGGGGGAGCCAGTGAGCAGGCAAATGTCTGCCGAGCCAGGGAGGGAAATTGTCTTTCCCAGGTTTTTTTTCTCCTTCCGTCTCTTCCCCTTTCCTCTTCCCTTCTCTGTTTATCCCCTCCTCTCCTCCATCTCCTCTCCTGTCTCTTTTCTTCTCTTTTCTCTCCTCCCTTCCTCTCCCCTTCCTCCTTTCCTCCAGTGTTAGTGGTGGACTTCAAAGCCTCGCACTTACTGAGCATGCTCTACCACTGAGTTCATCTCCAACTTTCTTTTCCCTTTTTCTTTTGAGACAGCGTCTCACTGAGTCGTCCCCAGGCTGTCTTGAACTCACTCTGCAGTCAAGGTTTTCTCTTCTTTTTTGAGATTTTTTTTTTTGCTTGTTTGTTTCTTTAATACAATCAGGCATATGCCTGCCTATGTCTGGGTACGTGCACATGAATGCAGGTGTGCTCAGAGGCCAGAGGCATCAAATACCCTAAAGCTGGAGTCCCAAGCAGTGTGAACCATCCAAAGTCAGCGCTGGGAAAGGGGCTTAGGTCCTCTGCAGTGTTCTTGACGGCTGAAAATTCCCTGTCTTCTCCTGCCTCGCCCTCCTGAGTAGGAGTGATTGAGATTAAAAGCCTGTGGAACTAGACACAACTCTTTGTAGATTTACTTATTCATTTTTAGCCTCTGAGAACTGAGGTTCTCTGGAAAGGCCAACTCTGTATTGTATATCCTGCAGATGACTGACTTGGGATTGGAGAGAGTTGGAATATTGCAAGTCAAAACCCCAAATCATCTTTCATTATACTTAGTCCTCGTAGTAACTGTATATTACTGACCTCTGTAGTTATATGTATTATTTAATTATGCAGGTATTCTATGTGTCCTAACGTCGTCTGTGATCAGGAAACAGAGACTGCTCAGGCAGTGCGGTGCCCCCATCAGTAGACCTGAGAATGTCCTGCTTCTTTGTTTCCCCAAGCACCTGTCCAGGCTGTATTTCCTACTGACTGCCTTGGAGGGAAGCACCTGGATCAACCGGTTTAATCCACCTCCCCAAATACTGCTCTGCATTTATTTTGATGCTGGTTGTTGGCTTGCTGTATATTGCTTTTATTATGGTTACGTATGTTCCTTCTATTCCTGATCTTTCCAAGACTTTCACCATGAAAAAGGGATGTTGGATTTGTCAAAGACTTTTTCAGCCTCCACTGAGATGATTATGTGTGTTTTTTCCCCATAAGTTTGTTTCTATGGTGGTTTACATTGTCAGATTTTCCTATGTTGAACCATCCCTTCATCTCTGGGGTGAAGCCTACTTGATCATTCATGGTGGATGATTTTCTTTTATGTGCTCTTGGATTTAGCTTGCCAGTTTTTTTTATGGAGTACTTTTCCATCAATGTTCATGAAGGAGATTATCTCTTTCTTTGAGTTGTTTGGGTATAAGGGTAACCGGAACCTCATAAAAAGAATTGGCAGTGTTCCTTCTGTTTCTGTTGAGGAGTATTGGTATTCTTTGAAATTCTGGTAGAATTCTATGCTGAAGCCATCTGGCCCTGGGCTTTCTGGTTGGGAAGTTTTTAATGACTGCTTCTATTTCCTTAGGGGTTATAGGTCCATTTAAATTGTTTATCTGGTCTTAATTTAATTTTGGTATTGTCCATTTCTTTTAGATTTTCCAATTTTGTGCAGTACAGTTTTTAAAGTATGACCTAACGATTCTCTGGATTTCCTCAGTGTCTGTTACGTTCCCTCCTTTCATTTCTGATTTTGTTGTGTTGTTTTTTTCAAAGGTTTGTTTATTATGTATACAGTGTTCTGTACTGTAGGCCAAAGGAGGCCCACAGTCTCATTATGGATGGTTGCTGGGAATTGAACTTGGGACCTTTGAAAGAGCAACCAGTGCTCTTAACTGCTGAGGCTGAGCCACCTGTCCAGGCTGGGGATGTTGCTTAGTTGGTAGAGTGTTTGCCTAGCATGTACAGGGCTCTGGGTTTGATCCCCAGTATTGCATAAAACTGGGCATTATGGTACAATCTGATTTTGTTAATTTCATTTTTTTTTCTCTGCCTTTTGGTTAGTTTAGATAAGGGTTTGTGTAGTAGGAGGAGCGGTGGGCTGTGTCCTGCCGCCCGGCTAGCTTAACCCCCAAAATAACCACACAGAAATTGTATTAATTAAATCACTGCCTGGCCATTAGCTCTAGCCTCTTATTGGCTAACTCTCACATCTTGATTCAACCCATTTCTAATAATCTGTATATCACCACGAGGTCATGGCTTACCAGGAGAGATTCTAACCTACGTCCGTCTCAGGCCGGAGATTCATGGCGTCTGCCACACTTTCCTTTTTCCCAGCATTCTGTTCTGTCTACTCCACCTATCTAAATTACATTATTTTTATCTATTTTATCTTTTATCATAACTATAACTATCCATTCTTCAACTCTATCAAAGACTCCAGAAGGATACAATATTACCTAAGTAAACAAGAAGTAAGCAACTTCCAAAACTCTAGAAATGACAGAGACATCTTGCTGCCTTTATAGTCACCCAAAGTTCTTTTGTACCATTGGGGCATCCATCTTCAGCCTACAGGCCCATAGAATCCAGCAGACATTTCCATGAAGCAGGAACTTTTAAAGACAGTTCAGTCACTTTCTTTTGTATCCTGTAGAATGTCTCGCAGACTCTTTTATGAAATCAGGAACCCCAAAGGATCATCTCACCTTTAGACAAGTTTAGCAGTCCTCTCTCTGTGGGTTCTTCATGTCCAGTTTATGCAACAGTCCAGGCAAGAGCGGTTTCTTGCCCAAATGGCTGACCAACTCCATAAGGAACCTCTTTGATGCCCATCTTTCTCTTGAAGTAGATTGGTGCTACCAGGAGCAGACGTGTCTCATTGGCATATAAGCCCTAAGCTATTAAAACATCTTAAATGCCATATTCTGTAGTCTTTGGAAGATATGAAGAATGCCTATCTAACTGAAATATATCTCTATATATCTAGAAAATCTAACTAAAATGACTACAAGCTTGACTATTATTGATGATTATTAACAACCTATATTTCCTAATTATACATTACATTTTTAAATGAACTACACAATCACAATACCTTAATCAAGATCAGAAATACATATACATATAATAAAATTGACTTTAAACTTGTATCAATAAATCAAGATTTACACCAATGCAAATTATTCACATCTATATCAGGTTTGTCTATCTTGTTGATTTTCTCAGAGAACCAACTTCTTTTTTCCTTGATTCTTTGTAGTGTTCTCTTTGTTTCTATTCTATTGATTTCAGTCCTGAGTTTGATTATTTCCTTCCATCTACTCCTCCTGGGTGAGTCTGCTTCTTTTTGTTCTAGAGCTTTCAGTTGTGCTGTTAAGTCACTAGTGTGAGCTTTCTCCACTTTCTTTATGTTGGCACTTAGTGTTTGATTGGAAGCAGCACCTCAGCTTCCTGGCACCTCCTTTATACAAGGAGTCTAGAATGTTTGGTGGAAAGTTCCAAGCTCTTCCTCCCCTGGGAGTTGCCACAGTCCAGACTCCACCTCCAAGAAAGCCCGCCAAATGGTGACCCTCCCCAGGGAAGTTCAAGACCACTCCCATAGGCTATTTAAACTGACCCCCAAAAAACTGGTCTTCCCAGTTTTCCTTCCCAACTCTCCTGGAGGGCCATCCAGGAGCGCTGGCATCCATTAAACCTGGGCTTCTTCTAATTTGATTTGATTTGGTCTGATTTGGATTATTGCGTGGGCAGAGAGGTTTGTTGGGCCAAAAAAACTTAACACTTAGTGCTATGACCTTTCCTCTTATCACTGCTTTCATAGTGTCCCATAAACTTGGGTATGTTGTAATTCACTTTCATTGAATTCTAGGAAGTCTTTAATTTCTTTCTTATTTCTTCCGTGACCCAGTGGTGATTCAGTTGGGAGTTGTTCAGTGTCCATGAGTTTGTAGGCTTTCTGTCGTTTGTGATGTTGTTGAATTCTAACTTTAACCCATGGTCATCCGATAAGATACAGAGGGTTATTCCAATATTTTTTGTATCTGTTGAGATTTGCTTTGTGACAGAGTATGCGGTCAGTTTTAGAGAAGGTTCCATGAGGTGCTGAGAGGAAGATATATTCTTTTGTGTTGAGGTGAAATATTCCGTAGATGTCTGTTAAGTCCATTTGAGTCATAACATCTGTTAGTTCCCTTATTTCTCCGTTAAGTTTCTGCCTGGCAGACCCTTCCATTGGTGAAAGTGGGGTGTTGAAGTCTCCCACTATTAGTGTGTGGGGTTTGATGTGTGATTAGACTTTAGCCATGTTTCTTTTGCAGATGTGCGTTCCGTTGTATTTGTGGCATAAATGTTCAGAATCAAGACTTCATCTTGATGGATGGACTTTTCCTGTGGTGAATATGAAATGTCCTTCTCCGGCTCTTCTGATTAATTTTAGTCTGAAGTCTGTTTTGTTAAATATTAGGATAGATAAACCAGCTTGCTTCTTCGGTTCATTTGGTTGGAAAATCTTTTCCCTTTACTTTATGTTCGCCTTTGAGGTTGAAGTGTGTTTCTTTTATGCATCAGAAGGATGGATCCTGTTTTTTTTTTTTTCGAGACAGGGTTTCTCTGTGGCTTTGGTGCCTGTCCTGGAACTAGCTCTTGTAGACCAGGCTGGCCTCGAACTCACAGAGATCTGCCTGCCTCTGCCTCCCGAGTGCTGGGATTAAAGGCGTGCGCCACCACCGCCCGGCTTGGATCCTGGTTTTGTATCCATTCAGTTAGCCTGTATCTTTTTATAGGCAAATTGAGTCTGTTGATATTAAGAGATATTAATGACCAGTGGTTGTTAATTCCTGTTTTTTTTTTCGGTGGGGGGGGTTTGATGATGGTGGTAGTATGTATGTATTTCCCTTCTTTGGGTTTTGCTGGTGTGAGATTATTTATTGCCTGTGTTTTCATGGGAAGCTAACTAACTTCCTTGGGTTGGAGTTTTCCTTCTAGTACTTTCTGGAGGGTTGGATTTTTGAATAGGTATTGTTTAGATCTGGTTTTGTCATGGAATATCTTGCTTTCTCTGGCTGTGATGATTGAAAGTTTTGCTGGCTGTAGTGGGATCTGTGGTCCCTTAGTGTATACAAAATGTCTGTCCAGGACACACTGGCCTTTAGAGTCTCCATTGAAAAGTTGGGTATAATTCTGCCTTCATATGTTACTTGGCTATTTTGTTTTTGATTATTATGTGGCAAGATTATTTTTTTTTTGTCCAGTCTATTTGATGCTCTGTAAGCTTCTTGTACCTTCATAGGCATGTCCTTCCTTAGGTTGGGAAGGTTTTCTTCTCTGATTTTATTGAATATATTTTCTGTGCTTTTGAGCTAGCTGGACTTCTTTTCCTTCTTCTAGCTCTATTATTCTTAGGTTTGGTCTTTTCATGATGTCCCAGATTTCCTGGGTGTTTTATGTTAGGAATTTTCTAGATTTAGCATTTTTCTTTGATCAATAAATCTATTTCCTCTATCATACCCTCATTGCCTGAGATTCTCTCTTCCATCTCTTGTGTTCTATTCGTGATGTTTGCATCTGTAGTTCCTATTTGCTTACCCAGATTTTCCATTTCCAGAATTGCCTTGGTTTGCGTTTTGTTTGTTTGTTTGTTTGTTTGGTTAAGTTTCTCTTTGGGGCTTGTACTGGAACTCACTCTGTAGACCAGGCTGGCCTCGAACTCACAGAGATCCAGCTGTCTCTGCCTTCCAAGTGCTGGGATTAAAGGCGTGCGCCACCACCACCCGGCAGTTTGTGTTTTCTATATTGCCTCTATATTTCAATTTTCAAGTCTTGAACTGTTTTCTTCATCTGTTTGTTTTTTTCTTGCCTTTCTTTAAGGGATTTATTGATTTCTTCCATTTTTATCTTTTCCTTAATTTCTCTAAGGGCCTCTATTATCATCGTCAAGTTGGTTTTAAGGCTGTTTTCTTCTGTTTTGACTGCACTGGGATGTCCAAGTCTTGCTGCTGTAGGACCACTGGGTCTGGTGGTGCTATGTTGCTCTTTATGTTGTTGAATGTATTCTTTTTTAAAATTTATTTATTTATTATGTATACAATATTCTGCCTACATTTATGCCAGAAGAGTGCACCAGACCTCATTACAGATGGTTGTGAGCCACCATGTGGTTGCTGGGAATTGAACTCAGGACCTCTGGAAGAGCAGCCAGTGCTCTTAACCACTGAGCCATCTCTCCAGCCCTGTTGAATGTATTCTTACACTGGTATTTACCCATCTGGGGTTGGGACAATTATAGGCACAGGTGTTGATTCTTACAATGTCTTTGTTGGATGGGTCTTTTGTTCCCTTATTATTTGTCTCATTTATTGTGTTTTGGCCTGAATGACCAAGGGTTCTGGTGATTGGCTAGTTGTCAGGTCGGGTAAGGTTGTCTCAGCTGAGGTTCGTGAGCATTTGAGTGCCTAAATCCATCATATCCTCTAGTCCTTCTGGCTGATGTGGTCTTTACTTGTGCTTATGGAGTCTGTTCTTCCAATTGGTGTGGGCTGTGCCTGTTCCACCTGTTCTTCCAAGTGGTGTAGGTGGTACCGTGCCTATAGGGTCTGCTGATCAGCTGCTGGGAACTGTTCTTCCAACTAACGTGGGTAGTACTTGTACCTATAGGGTCTGCTGATGTTGCAGGGGGAGGGCTGTCCATGGGGGAGGATGCTGGGGTAAGGTGGATTTGGGTGGTGGAGAAGGTCTTGGGGAAACAGAGTCCAATGGGTGGCCGCAGTGGTGATGCAGCCTTCCCGCAGGTCTTTCAACTGCTGGGGACTGCCCCAGAGCAGTGGAGTTCCACCAGAGTTGAGGGCAGGGTTCAGCTGCCTTGCTGGGGCTGAGATGGGAGGGGGAGAGAGGGGCAAGGGATACTGTTCTTCCAACCAGTATGTGTGGTGCTTGTGCCTATAGCATGCCCTGCTTCTTCTATGTGTTTTAGGGATTGAATTCAGGCCCTCATGAACCTCACCAGCTGTCCTAGTTTGCATCTCTGTTGCTGTGATAAAACACAGAGCAAAAGCAGCGTGGGGATGAAACAGTTTATTTGGCTTCCAGGAAAGCTGAGGTAGGAGCTCAAGGCAGGGACTGAAACAGAGAGCATAGTTACTGGCTTGCTTCCCATGGCTTGCTCGGCCTGCTGGCTTTCATTTCTTTCTTCAAACGATTTTTTTTAAAAAAGCTTTAATTTTGTTTTTATTTTATGTGTATGGCTGTTTTGCCTTTGTGTTTGTCTGTGTATCACTTCGGTGTCTGGTGCCAAAAGAGGCCAGAAGAGGGCATCAGATCACCCTGGAACTAGGTGTAACTGGCTGTGGGCCATCACGGAGATGGTGGGGATTGAACCCTGAGTCCTCTGACAAAGCAGCCAGTGCTCATGCCCAGTCAGCCTGCTTTCTTATGCAACCCAGGACCACCTACCCAGGGACAGCAAGCCCACAGTGTGCTGGGTCCTCCCACATCAATGGCCAGTCAAGAAAATGCCCACTCCAGACTTGAGGGCAGGATAATGTGATGGAGGGATTATCTCCACGGAGGTTCTCTCTTCCTGGGTAGTTCTAGCCCATGTCCAGCTGACAAAAGAACTAAGAAGCACCCTAACTGAGCCATCTCTCCAGCCTGAGAGTGGAGGTTGCAATACAAATGTGTTCATTTAAAACAAACACCATTAGAGACAAATTCCCCAGAGACCAGAGTCTGTCCACTTCACTTCCTTCACACATCTCACGACCATATTCATGCAAAGATGCGACCGATTAATTTCTCCCGTGGACATTGCAGCTGTGTGTGTTGCTGCGTGTGTTTCCGTATACTTCAGGGCGTTTGCACAATGACACGATTGCCAGGCAGTACAATATGAGAAGGTATTCCGTCCCGTAAGCGACATTGTAAGTGACATGCCTATCCATTATCCTTAGCCATATGATGGACGGATAGCCGACACTCAATAAATCAATGCTCAAAATCTGTGAGCTGTGGCAAAGTGAGGGAAGAACCATTATCACCAGGCACAGAGGAAACTCTGGTGCCATTGGTTGGTACCACATTCGTGGCAGAAGCAGTCACTGGCTCCAACGAGTCACGAGGCAGGCAGGTGTAATGGACGCTGCTCATTTGAATTCTGTTGGTGTTGTGGCAATGTTTGTATTCGATTGTAAGTTTCTTTTTATTTGATAGGTGTCACAGACCTAGGTGCAGAAGCCATCTTGTGCTTATATAAGACATCACAATAATACGTAAGGGTCGATCCTGACCCGAGGATTGTGAGTTAGTTACCATTCTATTCCTTACAGATCCCACCTGTGCCATGGAGGAGAATCATTAAGTGAACTCAGTCTCAGAGACACAGCTAATATATCCTTCCCTCATGTGTGGTTCCAAGATTTTATATAGTCACATAAAAATCATGTATGACCGTATCTCAAAGGTTTTTTTATATCTAGTTTTGTGTTTTGTGTCTTGTGTGTGAAGGGTGACACTTGTGACACAGTGCACATATGGAGTCAGAGGGAAACCTTCAGGTGGACTCTCTTCTGCCATGGGGGTTTTAGGAATCAAACTCAGATCACCAGGCCTGTTAGCAAGTGGCTCAGCCTCCTCAGCCTTTTCCCCAGGCCCCACATTTTATGTTTGAATAAGATAATTACTCATATTTTTGGCTAAATTTCTCTTGCTTTAAGAAAAAGGTTTGTTTTATTTTTATTTATATATATATGGGGCAGAGGTGAGGGGGTTGGGTGTGTGCATGTGAATGCAGGTGTGCTCGGAGGGGTGGGAGTTGGTGTGTGCACATGAATGCTGGTGTGTTCGGAGGCCAGAAAAGGGCAGCTGTTCCTTTGCAGAGGATGGTGTCATAGGTGTGCGTCTGATGAGGGTGCTGGGAACTGAACTCACTTCCTCTCAGGAACAGGAGGCACTGCCCATTGATAAACTGTCTCTCCAGTCCCCCTGTCAGGCCTTCCATTGCTGGGAAACGGAGTCTAAGCAAAATCAGACTCAGTTTCAACTAAGAAACTCCAGCTACAACTTTCCCACCATCTCTGCTTAGTCCTGCAGGAAATGTCAGGTGCCTTTCCTATCAAGGACAGTTAACTCTTTCTCCAAGGGGGAGAAGCAGACCGATGCACTGATGGTTTTGCTGTCAGTAGAACAGTTTGTCTCCCTCCCAGGTTCAGGCAGCAGCTTGAGGAAGGCACACTGAGCCTTGAAGCATTCCTTTTTTGCTTTACTTCTGTCGTGAGTCTGACAAGATACCTCACAGAAGCAACTTAAAGGGATAAGGTTTTATCTTGGCTCAGGGCTTCAGCCTATCATGGTAGGGGAGACACTGTGGAATCCATAGTGATGGGAGTAGGTGATGGAGGCGCCTCCCATGGTAGACAAAGAAGAACCAAAACTGGGACCAGAATGGGGCTGGGCTACAAACCTCCAGGCTCACCCCCAATGCCTCCATCCACCGGGCAAATCCCATGCTGGAAGGGCTCTATCTACAGCCTTCCCCCAATGTACCACCAACTGGGACTCCCATGTTCAAACACATGAGCCTATGGGAGACACTTCACCTCTCTCTCTCTCTCTCTCTCTCTCTCTCTCTCTCTCTCTCTCTCTGGGAGACACTTCACATGGAACGCTCTCTCTCTCTCTCTCTCTCTCTCTCTCACACACACACACACACACACACACACACACACACACACACACATACACACGCACACACACACAGGCTGCCCTGGAGCTCATTATGTAGCTCAGGCTGGACTTTTACTTTTGATACTATCTTCTTCACCCTTCTGAGTTCTGAGATTCCAGGTGGATCTCACCACATCTGGCCTGCTTTGGCCTCAGTGAATAGTTATTACTGACAAATCGAGGAGGCCTTGGTACTGCAGAGGACTGGGCAGTGAGAAGAGGCCCTTGTCAGCTTCCTGACAGGAAAAGACTTTCTGCCCTAATGTAACCTGTCTCCAGAATATGAAAGGCTGGCCCTGGACAGGTGGGCAGTCACACACAGGGAACTTAAGTTAGTCTTGTCAACTTGACAGGGTTGATAATCACTATAGAAACAGACCTCTAGCTACATCTCTGAGGAAGTTGTCTGATTGGGTTAACTGAGGGAGGAAGACCCACTCATAACTGTGAGTGGCACCATCCCATGCGATGGGGTCCTGGAGAGAATATAAAGGAGAAAGCGAGCCCCAGCATCCATCTCTCTCTGCTTCCTGACTGTGGATGACATGTGACCAGCTTCCTTAAATATCAGCTGCCAACCCTCCCATGAGGGACTGTATCCTCTCAAACTGAGAGCCATGGCAAGCTCTCGGATCCTTAAACTGTTTTAATCAGGCATGTTGTTACAGCAACAAGGAGAAAAGCCAATACATGGTGGGTAGTTAGATGATATTTTGATCCTGTGGCAATAGGAACCCTTGATAATTTATTAAGGATAGTGGTAACAAGAGTCTGGGATGGCAGCCTCCTGAGTTCAGAAAACACCTGCAGTACCCACAATTCCCCTCTGGCTTCTTCTTCTACTCCTTGGAATTCTCTGCTTGAGAAATGAGCATTGGGAGCCACTGTCAACTGAAAGCAGGGGCGTCAAGCTGGGAGTGCTATGTGCAAGACCCATCAATTGGCCTTTTCAGGGGCAAGGGTAAGAGAATCTGCTGATGCTGAATGCTTAGATTGATCCCCCCTCCTCCTCCTTCCAGACCCATGCCAACCCTGGAATAGGAACTTTAAGTAATTGCATCTGTTTTTATTTTTCAAGTATGAGTTCTAAAGATTTTAGCTGTGAAAGTTTTTAATTACATATATGTCAGGGGCTATGTTCACATGAGTGCAGTGCCTCCAGGGACCAGAAGAGGGCATCATCTCCCATGGAGTTAGTTGTTGTGAAGCGATTGGTGATTGGTGTGGGTGCTGGGAACTGAACTCATGTTTTCTAGAAGAACAGCAACGTGCTCTTAACCACTGAACCATCTCTCCAGCCCCTCAGATATGAGTTGCAAAAGACAGAGATATTGACATCTGTTTGTCATTACAACTTGCAAATTCTCAATACATTTTACTGTGATTTTATCCTTCCCACCTGCCCCTATTTCCCTTCCCCCTTTCAGCCCTTTCTTTCACTTTTAATTAAGAGTGTACACAAATGTGTGTGTGTGTGTGTGTGTGTGTGTGTGTGTGTGTGGTGTAGGCAGGTGCATATATGTCCGCATATTAATGCATGTGTATGTGGCTCACAGGTTAACCCTTGCTATAGTTCCTCAGGTATTGTCCACTATGGTTTTGAGGCAGTACCCTCATTGACCTGGTACTTGTTGAAAAGGCCAGACTGGCAGCCAACAAACCCCAGGGAACCTTTCCTCTCTTCCCCAGTACAAGAACAAATTACTATGCCTGCTGATTTCTGTTTGTTTTGCTGAGATGGTGCCTGACTATGTATATTTGGCTGGTCTGGAACTTAACTATCTAGGCCAGTCTGACTCGAACTTACAGAGATTCATCTTCCTCTGCCTATGAGTCCTGGGTTTAAAGGTGGGCACCACCATGCCCAGGTATTCCTAGATTTGTATCAAAAAACTAGGGTCTAAAAGGATGGTTCGGTGGTTAAGGGAGTTTGGTGCTCTGGCATAGGATCTGAGCTCGGCTCCCAGCGCCGAAGCTGGATGACTCACAACCACCTGCAACAACCGGTTCCAGGGATCCTGATGCCTCTGGCTGTTGCAGGTACCTGTAGTCAGTCACACACACACACCCACGCACCCACACACACAGGGTTTTGTCTTAAACATTTAACAATTTTTATTTTTATTTTATGTATGTGAGTGTTTTGCCTGCGGGGTATGTCTGTGCACTATATACATACAACACCACAGAGGCTGGAGACAGTTTTGGATCCCCTAGAACTGGAGTTATAGGTGGTTGTGAGCTGCCACGTGGGTGCTGTTAATTGAAACCGGGTCCTCTGTAAGAGCAGCAAGTTGTTGTAATCGCTGAACCATCTCTCCAGTCCCTTAAACATTTTATCAGTTAACACCTCTCTCTCTCTCTCTCTCTCTCTCTCTCTCTCTCTCTCTCTCTTTCTCTCTGTGTGTGTGTTTTGTACATGTCTTTTTTTTTTTTTAGCTTTCTTTGTTGTTGTTCAAAACAGGGTTTCTCTGTGTAGCCCAGGCTGTCCTGGAACTTGCTCTGTAGACCAAGCTATCCTTACCTGCCTCCACCTCCCAAGTACTGGGACTAATGGTGTGCACCACCACTGCCCGGCTTTAATTTCTAGAAGAAATTGCGCAAAGCTCCCCCACAGGAGAAGTGATTAAATACACTTGTCAAATGGCATTGAAGTGGTGTTACAGAATGAAAAATCTCCCGTCGGCACCTAACTCAGATCTAGAAAACTTACGTGATCAATGAAAAAGCAGTTTTCAAACGAGGAAAGGAGAAGCCAGCAGAATGGGAGTTGGTGATTTGGAGCCCAGATCAGAATGGGAGGCTGGCGGTGAGCAGGCTCTGGGCACCTGGCTGCCTCAGCAGGCTCCAACAGCCCTGCCCCCAGACAGCTGTCTTTTAGTTCAAGAAAGGTGCATGGCCATGGCATATAAACTGGGGACAATGTGTGCTTGTACAGTCTTAGCAGAGTGGCCTGGACTTGTGGGGCTCACTTTGTAAAACAGAATTTTTTTCAAGGATAGCGGGAAACAAAGCAGGTGAACGAAGTGGGCTTAGAAGTCACAGTAGATGGCAAGATGACTGCCAGTTTCCATGCTGCTGTGTCCGCCTTTTCTACTTCTCCTCTCCCTTTCCTCCCCTCCCCTTCTCTCCCCTCTCCTCTCCTTCCCTCCCCTCTTCTTCCCTCCTCTCTCCTCTCCCTCTCCTCCCCTCCCTTCTCCCTTCCCTCTCCTCCCCTCCCTTCTCCCTTCCCTCTCCTCCCCTCCCTTCTCCCCTCCCTCTCCTCCCCTCCCTTCTCCTCTCCCTCTCTTCCCCTCCCTTCTCCCCTCCCTCTCCTCCCCTCCCTTCTCCTCTCCCTCTCTTCCCCTCTCCCTCTTCTCCCCTCTCCTCTCCCCTCCTCTCTCCTCTCCCCTCCCCTCCCTTCTTCCCTCCTCTCTCCTCTCCCTCTTCCTCTCCTCTCCTCCCCTCCCCTCTCCTCTCCCCTCTCCTCTCCCTCTTCCTCTTCTCCCTTCCCCTCCCCTCTCCCTCTCCTCCCCTCCCTTCCCCCTTCCCTCCTCTTTCTTCTGTCTGTTCCCTTCTCTTTCCCTCTCTCATCCTTCTTCCCTTCCTCCCTTTCATTGTTTCTTCTCCATGGCCTTTGAGACTTGGTCTCACTATACACTCCCCGCTGACCTGGCACTAACAATATATCTGGCCTCTAACTCACGGCTTACCTCCTGCCTCAGCCTTCTGAATGCTGGAATTACAGAGCTACGTCACCATGCCCAGCTTCATGTTGTTCCTTTTCTAGGCCCCGGAATTAAGCACACTCATAATGAAGACATTTGCGATATAACCCACAGGATCAAAGGCACAGGCTTTGACAGCTTGGACATTTATCAGAAGTACTATTTATGAGATTAAGGGATCAGTTGGAGAAAAGAGAACAGGTCTGTGTGTGTGTGTGTGTGTGTGTGTGTGTGTGTGTGTGTGGTCAGTGAAAGCATTTAGAGCCCAACACCTCTTGCCATAGCCACCTCTGAGGCCAAGATGGGGTGACAGTAAGAAACAGATACGCTGTGTCTCTAACTATGCCACGGACAAGTTTTTGGAGAAAGACCACATGCTGTCTTTGAGCTGAATGCTTGGAGCTTGCTGCTCTGCTGTTATTGGGCAAAATGGCATCAGTGGGACATTTCCCACACTCCCAAAGGTCTTGGGATAAAAGATTCCCCCAGGGCTCTGTGTTACCAACTTTCCTTCTTTACAACAAAGCACCTGATTAAAAGCAATGCTGGCTTATGGTTTGAGAAGGGGTATAGTCCATTATGCTAGGAAAGGGATGGCTGCAGGTTTGTGAGCTGTCTGGGCATATAGTATCCAGTCTAGAAGCAGAGTGTTGATGGGAAGTCTGTACCATAAGAATGGCAGGGCTGGCTGGGTGTGGTGGCACACCCCTTAAATCCCAGGCTTTGGGAGGCTAAGGCAGGTGGGTCTGAGTTCAAGGCCAGCCTGGTCTACAGAGTGAGTTCCAGGGCAGCCAGGGCTACACAGAGAAGCCCAGTGGGGGGGGGGGGTGTAATCACAGGGCAGTATAGCTAATGCAATACAGAGTTCCCCCAAAGCCATGCAAAACTGGTTGTGGTAACACATGTCTGTAATCCCAGCTCTCTATAGTAAGCCGGGAAGAAGAGGCAAGAGAGTTCCCACAAGTTCACACGCCAAATACTCTGGCATATGCAGTGTTGAATAGCAAGAGGCACTGCCTCAAGCATGGTAGAAGGTCAGGTCTAACACTCAGACTGTCCTCTGACCTCTGCACACTCACACACACCAATAAGAACAAAAGCCCTCAAAGCCTGTCCCCCATAGACTCATATCCTTCAGCAAGGTCTTAGTTCCTGAGGTTTAACAACCTTCTGCGGACCAAGTGTTCAAACCCATGGCCCTCTGGGGGACATTTTCCATTCAAATCCACTTCAGCTGATCTTTCTGTTCTCTCCCCCCTTCTCTGGCTTCACCAATTCCTCTTTTCTCCCTTGACCTCCAGCCGCTTGCAACCTGTGTCATCTGGCAGAACCACAGGATGACCTGGCTGCTGACCCCAGGCTTTGGGAGATGACACATAGTGCTTATGAGAATGGCCATCCCAGCTCCTGGACCCTGGGACCAAAGACCACTGCTCAGATTTAAAGCCTGAGTGCTGATGCCCATAGGGGATTAACCTCCCAAGAGACCAAATCCAGCATTTACCACCACATGGCAACCCTGCCCCATGCTTCACGGCACTGAAGTTCCAGGACACCAGCCGTTCTTCCCCACACGCATGCTACTTCAAGAGGTTTTGTCCAGTAGTCTAATGAAGCTTGCATGGTCTCTGGCCTGCCAACTGTCTCCTCCCCTTCTCCATCGCTCCCCAAGCCCAAAGTTCTCAAGCTGTTTGCCCTTCAGTTACCCTGAGACAGGGTACTTAAGGTGACAGCTGAGGAACTGAGGATAAACATTTCCCATGAGTTTGTGGTCAGCGCCCAATTCTCAAAGAACACACTAGGAATATGGTAACTGATATCTATGTTTATCTCTACATCCATCTCTCTCTCCCTTTCCTTCTCCCGCTCCCTCTCTCTGTCTCTCTACATTAACAAAGATGGTCCTTCCTGGTTTCTTCCTACAAAAGAGTCATGACACGGGACCCACCATTACCATAACAAGGCATCTTGTGGGATTCAGCTTCTCTATGAACACCTGGGAGGCGTTGTGTGCACCAAGAACGGTGGAAGTTGCTGGAGGCAATAGAAAGGGACGGTGAGGTGGCCAGGCCAGGTCTACAGTGCCAGACTCATGGCTTTCTGAGCAACTTGACCTTGTAACCTGAGGTCAGCAAAGGGGGTGGGGGTGAGCCAGGGTTAAATATCAAGTTCTATGTAGGTTTGAATAGATGTTGGACGAGTAGGCAGGTTTTGTCTAGAACCTATCTGTGAGGATGTTTGTTTGTTTATCTTTAGGAAGACCAAACCCAGGCGGGCATGTTGGAGACTTGACACATCCTGGGAAGACAGTCTCAGTAGGGATTGTCTACTCTGGATTGCACGGTGGGAAGGTCTGTGAGGATTGTCTTAAGGTAATTAATGTGGGAAGACCCAGCCCACTGTGGGCAGCATCATTCCCTGGGCAGGGGGTCCTATATAACAGCAGAGAAATTGTGTTTAGCACAGGTTAACACACATGCATTCCTTTCTCTCTGATTTTGACTGGACATAGAGGTGTAGAGGTGACTAGCTGCTTTAGATTCCTGCCTTGATTTTCCTGCAAAGATGCATTGTAACCTGGAATTGTGAGCCACATATGCATTTCCTCCCCAAATATACTTTTTGTCAGAGGATGTTAACCCTGGTCTATAGAGCAAGGCTTTATCTTAAACCAAACTTAACTGCCTCTAAGCCAAAGAAACACTCTATGTCTCAGAAATTCTCCTGTGGTCACTGGGTATGGAAAGAATGAAGCCTATGTGTTGGGGATATGGAGTGTGAGGGTAGAGTGCTTGAGTTGGATTTGATCCACAATTGCAAAATAATAACAAAAGCAAACACCAATATGAAAACCAAAAGGCAGACGAGGCTGACGTATGCATTGTGGGATTGCTAACACGTTTATTTTCACAAGGAGGGGAGATGGGTTGAGGAATGATCCCCAATAGAGATACCACCAAATGAGACACTGGATCCCATACTGGGCACCGACAGGATTTGGCTCTGGGCAGGAGTTGGCCAAGGACAGTAGTGGATGGGGGTGGGGATTCAGAGAAGGGGTACCCTAGCAGGCAAGACCCAGCCACGTCCTCTGGGCCAGTGATCCAGGGACATGGGACCACCCACCCCGTACTTCTAGGCATCCTCGTCCCCATCCAGTGAGCAATGAAGCCACAAGCCCAAGACCACACCGCTACTTCTCCGCTAGCACACTCACACGCTCAGGCACACCAACACAACACCCAGTCACACGCATCACCCAGGCAGGCACACACTCTTGCTTTCCCGCGCATGCAGACACATCCATATATTAACTCTGATTTATAAGTGCACCCTAACCAGAGGGCAATTGGAAAGCAGCCATCACTCTTACGAGAGGAAACTGCTGCTTCTGTCCCCCATCAGCCAGCACAGCGTGGGGTGATAGGAGCTGAGGGCTAAGCATCGCGGAAGGTCCTGGGCCCTTTGCTAGGCTGACTCTTCAGCCCTTCTCTCCTGCACGGAGGACCCTTGCTGCTCCAGGAAACCAGGACACCTTGGCCCTGGCTGTACTGACTAGGTACTGGGAGCATCTTGCATGCTTAGCTGATTTGACTCCCTCTAGACGCAGGCAGGTGCTGTTCATATTTGGGACTCCAGGTGATGGAGACAGGGAGCCTCAAGAGGAATCCAGAGGAGTCCAGAACACTTTTCCCAAAGCCATCTTTCTGGGATGGTCTGGGTAGTGGCTGCCTTGGCATACAACCGGGTGTCTGGGCCAAAGTGTCCTCAGCAGAAATGAAGTCTCGGGGTCTCATTGCCTCCTTCTTCTCCAAGAGGGAGCTAGGATGTGGTTAAAGCCCCAATGCCCACCCTTCATTTCTTGGAGGGCCAGGGTGAGCTTCACAAGCAGCTGCAGCAAAGAATAAGATGAGGGAGAGGGAGAGGGAGAGGGAGAGGGAGAGGGAGAGAGAGAGAGAGAGGGAGAGGGAGAGAGAGAGAGAGAGAGAGAGAGAGAGAGACCCTGCCAGACCCAGCTGCTGGCGCTGGGTGGGAGATGATATGGCAGAGAGAGAAGAGCAGTCTCGCCCCTTGGTATGCAGCAGATGTAGCTCCTGGTCTCCCAGACAAGATTGAGGGGGAGATCTTTGAAGTGTACAGGCTGAATGCCTGAGAGGGACTTAGCGTCTTTATCCAGGGCTATCCTGGAGGAGCCCTGGGAGGTCCGCTGAGCACTCTCTGGGCGCCTGCTGTCTCTCCACCATGTGGCTGGTTCTGAGGATTGCCAGGCCCTGTCCTGGCTCTGGGCTCCATGTGCCCTCGTCCCTTCCATCTACTTGATGGAGTTCTTGATTGTCCACCTCTGTCCCGTACAGCTTCGGAGGATGAGGTCAATGCCGGCCAAGCCCCGGTTCTCCACCTCCAGGCAGCGCCCGGTGCCCTTATTCATTATGGCTCCATTCTGGGAGGGAAGAAAGAGAAAGAAACAAGGGGAGAGAGAGAGAGTCAGACAGAGCTTTTACCACCATAGCACCTGTATTTGTGACTTCTCGTTGGGGAACAAATCCCACCCACATTCTCCCACAGTGGAAGGGAACATAGGAGCCACTGTGTTCGAGTGGCTGAACCAGGTGGGGGAAACTGATGGTGACTGAGACAGGATAGAGATTTTCTGAGGTCAGGATGGTGAGAGAGCTTGCCAAGCCTGATGACCTGAAGCAGGCATGCAGACCTGGGTTTGATTCCCAAAACCTACATTAAAAAGCTATGCATAGCGATGTGTATCTGTAATCTCAGTTCTGGGGAGGCTGAAGCAGGAAGATCCCTGGAGCTCACTGGTTAGCAAGCCTCACCTACTTGGCAAGTTCCAAGCAGGTAAGAGCGTTGTCTCAAAAACAAATACAAAACAAAACCCACCAGGGTCGGGGTTGGAGGGGCTGGAGACAAGGCTTAGCTCTTAACAGCACTTGCTGCTCTTCCAGAAGATCCAAGTTCAGTTCCCAGCCCACCCTTTGGGCAGCTCCCACCATCTGTAACTTCTGCTCCAGAGGATCTGGCGCCTCCTTGTGGCCTCAGTGAGCAGGGCACTCATGTACACACACACACACACACACACACACACACACACACACACACACACACACACTTGAAAATAAAAATAAAATCTTAAAAAATCAAGGCAGTAGGTACCTGAAGGTTCCCCCTGACATCCACAACTGTATATGTATACCTGCATACACGGGAGTGTGTAGCTACACAGAAATTTCCAGAGCTATATGAGAGCTGACTTTCTTATCCCTGCTTGAGAGTGCATAGCAGCATTCAGGAATCCTCTCTATGGGTTTACCCTAAGCAGCCCCAACACTGGCAATGGAATCAGACAGGCTACTTCTCACGGAAACCCTTCCTCCAGTGGTCCTGGAATTGGGTCTGTGAGCTTGGCCCAGAACTGACAGAACTGACTCCCCAGTAGCATGGTGTGGACATAGCCCCATTACCCCCTCCCTGTGGTTGGTAGGATCTTCCTCCTCAGCCCTGTCCCCAGAGAGCTCACCTGAATGAAGTTCCACCGCTTGTACAAGCTGCTCTTGACCTTGTCACAGTCCAGGAGCTGCGGCAACCGGCTCTTGGAGTTGTCCACCAGGCAGCGGGTGTCAGGGAGGAGCGTGGTGGTCCCCAAAGCACCCAAGTGCAGGAAGCCTTCCTTGGTGTAGCGGGCGAGCTGTGGAGGAGGGAGAGTAGCAAGAGAGAGGGAAAGGGTTAGGCCCTAAGAGGCAACATAGCTCAGGTCCCCAGATTTACCTCAATTCTCTGTCCATTCCACAGTTGCCCCCAAATGCCTAATACACAGGACAGCCTGGTCTAGGAGAACCATGAGCTAGATGCGCCCGGACATTGATACAGCACATCACAACTCCTCCCTCTCTGCTCCAAACCTCCCTCCCTGGTCCTATAGCTCAGCAGAAGCGACTTTTAGACTTCTGGAAAACCACTGAACCTTCCACAGAGCCTGGGAGTTTCTGCTTAGGAATCAGCCAAGAAGATAGTAGGAGACGATGGGTAATATCGAACAGCAAGTTGACAGGATCTAGAATCATCCAGAATCCAAACCTCTGGGCATGCCCTTCAAGGTTTCTCTGGGAGAGAACTGAGGTGGGAAGGCCCACCTTAAATGTGAGTGGCACCATTCTCAGACTGGGATCCTGAACTGAAGAAAAAGGAGAAAGTAAGCCGAGCCCCGGCATCCTTCTCCCTCTGCTTCCTGACTCCGGATTCCGTGTGACCCATTGTTATTACACCATTGCCAGCATGATTGTCCCTTAGGCTGTGGGCTCCAAATAGCCCCTTCTTCCTTATGTTTTGTGGTCAGGTGTTTTTGTCACAGCAGTGAGCGAAGGGACCAGACCCGAGGGCTGTGCACAGAAAAGGGAGTGACTCTTCTCAGGTGCTGAGATTCCCTGGAGGGGTTCTCATCTCTCAGTGAAAGCCACTCAGAAACCCTTGGCTCTGATCCCCAAAGGGAGCCTCCCCGCTCCCCTCGCACATGCAATAGCGAGCTTATTAAGTGTCCTTGAGAGAGATGCTATGAATGTGTGCTCTACACGCAAATTAGTTCCAAATCAGAGTAATTGTTCGCGGCAAAGTGGCGAGAAACTCAGAAGCCCTCCCCTCCCCTCCCCAAACAACATTGCCCTGAGTCTGTTTCAGTTCACCCAAATGCAAATTGATGAATGACAGCAGGCCGCCTTTATGTTCCAGGGAAAGATATACACAGCTGCTTATTGAAATTATGAATCAATCTATTATCCGGCAGGCAAATGAGCAGTGCTGAGAACATTAATTAACTGAGCATAGCTGTGACCCAGATGTTTAAAGAGCAGCGCTTAATGCTGCTCAGAGTGAGAGGTTCCCTTCTGAGGACTGCTAGGGTATGACAGACAGACCCACTATACTGAAACCAGTGCAAGTCAGATGCTAGCCCAAGCCATGCTGGCACCAGAGAGGGCAGGCAAGGGGGCCGGGTTCTAGTTTCATTTCTGCTGCCATGGAAAAAAAAAACTGACCAAAAGCCACTTAGGGAGGCGGGCTGTAGTGGCACATGCCTTTAATCAGGAGGCAGAGGCAGGTGGATCTCAGTGAGTTCGAGGCCAGCCTGGTCTATAAAGCAAGTTCCAGGACAATCAAGATGTTACACAGAGAAATCCTGTTGCGAAAAAACAAAACCAAAAAAGAAAGAAGGGGGGAAAAAGCAACATTGGGAAGACAGAGTTTATTTCATCTTATACTTCCAGGTTATAGTTCATCCCTGAGGGGAGTAAGGCAAAAACTCAAGCAAGAACTTGAAGTAGAAACCATGGAAGAATGCTGCTTTCTGGATGGCTTATAGATCTAACTAGCTCAGGGCCACCTGCCCAGGGAATGGAGTTGCCCACAGTGGGCTGGGCCCTCCTGCATTCATTAGCAGTCTCCCACAGACACACCCACACACCAGTGAAATATGTGCAATCCCTCACTTCGCGACCAAAAGCAACTCCCATAATACAACTATTTAACTGCCAAGGACAGATTGCTTCAGGATGAGACTCAAGAGAAGACAGTGGACACAGAGTGGCTGTATTCTATTTGGGTTTTGGAACAGGGTATCATTATCTGCACCCCAAGTGCTGAGATTTACAGACATGACCACACAGACCAAATGACAGGCAGTTGTATGTGCAGTACATGTGTGTGTACAGGTGTGTATATGCTGTGCCCGGGTGGTGGAAGGGCCAGAAATCAATGTGATTTATCTTTCTCCATCAGTCTCTTATTATTTCAAGACAGGGTGAGACTCCCTTTTCAGGTGACTCTAGGCTGTGCCAAGCAGACAGCTAAGTACAGATGAGCTCTTGGGATTTTAACATCTATATACAGAAGTTCTGCTGGGTTCATGGGCCATTATCCAGAACGCTTTCATGGCCTGAAAGACAGTAGGTGTTACAGATTTGAGTGAAATGTTTTTCAGTTTTGGTCCCCCATTGGTGAGACCATTTTTTGGAGCTTGTCAAACATTTAGGGGGCAGGGGCATTGCTAGCAGAAGGAAGTGGGTCACCGGGGGACATGTTTGAAGATGTGTTATCCCCGACTGCTTGCTATCTCACGCTGGGTCATGGTCAGTCATGACATAGAGTCTCCACATGTGCCATCTGCCAGGATGTGAGTTGCCCCACCACGCTTGCCCCGCGGTGATGCCCTAAGACCCTCTGAAACCATGAGTCAAAATGAATCCGTCTACTACCACGTTTGTGGCTGGTATTTTTGTAGCAGAGATGAGAAAGGGAAGTGATGCCATCGGATCAACTTTTTGTCTACTTTTCTGTTGTTGCAAGGTAGGAGAGTAGTAGACCCAGGACGCGCTGTCAAAGTCTGCTTTGCCTCAGGCCCGGGTTGGGCGCTGTCTTGGT
Source organism: Arvicola amphibius (assembly GCF_903992535.2). Lineage (NCBI taxonomy): Eukaryota > Metazoa > Chordata > Mammalia > Rodentia > Cricetidae > Arvicola > Arvicola amphibius. The sequence goes on from NC_052056.1 coordinate 89,149,452, forward strand.
GTAGTCTGCCTACTGCTGTGGCTTCTAACCCACACTGCTCATGCTCTGGTTCCCCGCCTCCAAGACATCGCTTCAGGTATTTCTGTGCTTGGACAGAATACTCCTTGGCTTTCCTCCAGAATGTTCCGGCTTCAAGTTCCCAAGCCAAGCCCCTTGTAAGATTCTCTCTCTTCCTCCGTGACTCCTCTCATTGTTCCAGCCACAACTCATTGGGGGTGCGTGTGGATTCAGGCACCCTGGTCCCTCTTTCTCAGGTGTGATTAAACCACATCCTTTTGCCCTCACTTACCACTCAATGGCATTTGGGTTCTTTCCTCTCTGGGCATTATGTGTCTCACTGGCATGGAATGTCATTGTGTGTGTGTGTGTGTGTGTGTGTGTGTGGTCTTTACATGTTGTGTACTAATTCTCTCTAAACTGAAAACATCCCTTCTTCCAAAGGAAGCGTCTTAAAACTCAGGAAGGAAACAAAATGGAAACTCCAGGAAGCTCCCGAAACTCAGGAGACTCCAAAGCGGGGTGGGGAGATCATACAAACAGTAATAGGCAATGGAGAAGAAGGCCTGTAACCAGCCGAGCTGCCTGTTTGTTGGACACGGTGACTTCATGAGCCATCACACAAACAGGTGGATGGGTGTCATGCTGGCAGTATCCACTCATCGGCAACTCTGTAGTCACCCCCAAAGATTCACTGGCTCACTGAGAGTTTCTTTGGTTTCTTGTCACCCCTATCTGGGGTGGGTAGAGTCTGCTCACGTCTCCCTGGTAAGACACAGGCCACAGATTTTCCCTTTTCTCAGGTGTATAGCGATAGTTGGAATTGCTCATTTGAGGTCATAGGGCAACTCTGTGTGGAACAATCTCAATAACTGTCTAATTGTCTTCCAAAGCAACGATACCACTTGACACTCTCATTAACAAATTGGGGTCCAAATTTCCCACTTTCTGACCCAATCTTGTGATTGCCTGCTTTGATTTTTATTTTAGCCATCCAAAAGAGTGAGAATTGGCCGTTGTGGTTTTTATTTGCATTTCTCTGGTGATTTACAGTGTTAAACATCATATTGGCTGTTTCATATATTCTTTGGGAAAATGCCCATTGAGGTCCTCTGTCTGCTTTAAAAACAAGTTGTCTGGGTTGCATTTCTTCATGTGCATGTGTATGTGCATGTATGCATGCACACATGTGCATGTAGAAGCGGAGGTCAAAGGACAGTATCAGAAGAAGGTTCTCCACTCCAACATGTAGGTCCTGGGATTGAATACAATTAGCCAGACTTGGAAGCAAGCGTCTTCACTCAGAGCCATCCTGCAGGCCTTTCCTTTTCTTTCCTTTTTCTCTTCGTCCTTCTCTCCTTTCCATTTCTCCTTAGTTTCTCTTTCCCTCCCCCTCCTCCTTCCCCCTCCTATCTTCTTTCCCTTTCTTCCATGAGATGCAAAAATTCCTCACACATCTGGACACTGGAGCTTTTTCAGATGGCGGAACACTGAACACTTCGCTCCCTCCTGTGACTTTTTCACTGTATTGACAGTGTCCTTTGAAGCACAGAGTGTCTTTAATTCTGATAATAATGTTTGTTCTCTCTGTTTGTTTGCACTTTTGATGTATCTAAGAAACCATCGACAACGCCAAGGTCAGGAGCATTTATCCCTCCCTGTGTTTTTCTATGGCTTTCATCATTTTTGCTCTTATATTTAGTTAGGCCTTTGATCCATTGTGAGCTTTTTTTCTAGATGATCTAAGGGAAGCGTCCAAATCCGCTCTTTCTCATGTGTGTGTCTAGTTGCCTCGGTGCCATTTGTTGAAAAGACTCTCAAGTCACCCTTGTCAGAAGTCAGTTGCCTGTGAATGTAAGGATTTACTTAGGGGCTTTCAATGCTATTCCATTGATCTCTGGGTCTTTCTTCCATTATAGCCACCTCTGTGTGTGTGTGTGTGTGTGTGTGTGTGTGTGTGTGTTCATACGTGTGTGTTATGTGCATATGCACGAATGTTTTTGCATGTATAGGGTGTGTTTGAAGGCATGTGTATACTTGTGGGGCACTGATGTTGACATTAGGCATCTGTCTTGATTGCATTTTGTTTTAATCATTGAGGCAAGGTCTGTCAGTCAAAACCGATGTGGCAACTCTCACGAGCTTGCCTGCTTTGAGGATCTGCTTGTCTCTGCCTTCTGAGGCTGGAATTACAAATGGATCACCATGTCAACTTGGCATTTTTCTGGGGTTCTAGGAGCCTGACCTCCTGTCTCCACATTTGTACAGAAAGCCCTTTAACCTCTGGCCCACTTCTCCGGCCCTCGCAGCGTGGACTGCTACAGCTCTGGAGTGAGCTCAGAACTGGAGCGCATGTTTTAAATTTAATTCCTTGCAATCAACACTGTTTTGTCTGTGCTGCATCTCCCGTGTTTTCAAATCAATTTTAGAATTGCATTTTCGATTTCTGGAAAAAAAAATAAGGTAGGTGGAATTCTGGCAGGATGGCATTGCACCTGGGCACCGTCTTGGGGGAGGGGAGCCGCCTTAATAGTGTCTGTTCTTCTACTCCATGCTCCCAGATCTTTCCCCCTGGGGCTGGAATGCCTTTCTATGTTTTATATTTTTCAGTGGATAGGTCTTGTGTGTCTTTGGTTGGATTTATTCTCAAGCATTTTGTCTTTTTTTTTTAATGCTGCAGCAGCTAGTTGTTCTTATTTATGTATTTATTAATTTAATATTGTATTTGATCTTGGGTGCACGGGTGTGACTGGAAGTCAGCAGAGGACAGCTTGCAGGGATCGGTTCTCTCCTTCCACCATGTGGGTCGTGGGGATGGAACCGAGGTTGTTGGGTCTGGTGTAACCACCATCACCTGCTGAACCATCTTGGTAGCCCTTGCTCTTTGTTCTTTTCTTCTACATTCCACGGCCAGAATTTTTACCATTCGTGCATAGCTGCTGTTTAGGCAGCTTCTCTGAGCACAGTCAGGCCTCTGGGATTTCATGGCCCCACCGAACAATGGGTTCTGCATGTTTCCTTAAGGTCTGCTTTCTGAAGGCCATGGTCAGGCCCACTGAGCAGATCCACACAGACTCACATCCCAAATATGCCCGGGTCTCCGTCAGCTTCATCGTCATCTCACAACTCTGTTAGATGGCATCTCTTCCATACCTGCAGGGGACACCATTGCCCTGAAGTCTCCTGCCCTACAGCCTGGGCCCTGGGTGCCTATGTTTCCATTTGTTTTAGACAGTCTCTCCCGGTTCGTCAAAATCTGCCTCACTCACCTTCTCCCAGTCTCTCTCTGCTCTCGAATCCTTTGGCCCCACTATGCAGACTGTGAGCCATGTTTCTACTCTAGCCACAGATATAACCATATTGTCTCTGTGTGCATGTGTTCATGTGGGTGCACATGTGTGTGTAAGTGCACATGCACATGTGTGCACCTACGTGTGGAGGTCAGAGGTCAGCTTGGGGTGTCATCCCTAAGGTAGGTGCCATGCACCTTACTTTTCGAGATTGGATTCTCACTTTCCCAGAACTCACTAAGTAAGCAAGAATGACTGGCCAACAAACACAATGGATCTCCCTGCATCCACCTTGACTGTGCTGAAATTAAAACCATGAACCACCACACCTGGCTCTTTGGTGTGGGTGCTGGGGATTGAACTCAGGTCCTCATCCTTGCGTGCCAAGCACTTCAGTGATGAGGTCATCTCCCCAGCCCTGGTAGTTTTTAGGCTAACAGAATTCCCCCATTTTTGAAAACCACAAGGAACAAGAAAAGTATGTACAAAGAGCCAATGCTAGCTAAATACCTTTGAATGGGGTAGGATCACTCTAGATTTGCCTGGTGGGCCCAGGAGAAGAAATGAACACCATTATCCACAGCCCTAATGCATGAGGAAAACTAAAACCTCTACCATCAAATACAATTAATTCTCATTTAGAGGGGAAAAGCATTTTCTAGTTGAGATGATCTAAGAGAGACTCACAACTATTAACCCAGATTTAGAAGCCTTGAGGGAGAACTGAAATATTCAGGTTACAGCCAGATAAACAAAAATCTGACAATAATTGCAAAAATGGCTCTGGAATGCATTGAAAAATCCATTAAATGGTCGATAAAAACATGGCTCGCAAAGCCTTGGCCATTAAGGGGCTCTCCCGTCACTTTAAAATCAGGCACAGTCAGCATGGAGAGCCAGGCTCAGCGAAGAATGAAGACTGTGTACCTTCTGTTCAGGAGACAGGGGTGTGTCCTCTTGATTCCAACCTGCTCCTTCAGTGGCTCTGTGAGCTTAGTGCTCACCTGAGATGCGATAAGAATGATTTCTTACGACTGTGACTGTCTATCCTGAATACAGAAATGGTTTTCTCTAGCACTGGTCTTTTTCTAACGTTTTATTTTTAAGTAATGTGCATGTATATGTGCACTGAAGTGCAGTGCCCACAGAGGCCAGGAGAGGGCATCGGATCCCCTGGAGCCCGAGTGATAAGCAACTATGTACTGCCCGATGTGGATGCTAGGAATTGAGATTGAGTCCTCTGCAAGAGCAGCAAGGACTCTTGTGAATGCTGAGGTGTCCCTCCAGAACTTCTAAGCCGCTCTGAAGAGGAAGTGGCAGGCTAGCAGCAGATAGGAACCTTCTACACTGGGCACTATTTGCATTCGGGTTCAACATAAAAATAATAATGCACACCACTGAAGAACTTGCTTCTATTTCACTAGACACTTTGATTATTTAGTTATTGTCTTCATAGATGGCAGCGTGGCCTCACATGTTTGGTGTTTCCTAGCTCTGGAACATTCCCAGCAGCACATGGACACTCTGAGTTTCTTGCTCTGTCCCAAAGTCCCCTGTGCAAGAGCTGATGTCCCACATGCCTCACCAGCCCTACAGGACAGCAGACTCCAATGACTCCCTCCCATTGGGCGCTTATAGGCTGCATGTGTGGGCTGGCTGTGCATCAGGTCCCCCTGCCCCTATTCTGATCCTACCAGATCTCTCTCTACTGCTACTGGATGTCTCTGGTTTTCATTTTTCATGTTCATGTGTGTATGTATGTTTACGAGCACATCTGTGTGTGCATGCATGTAGAGGTCAGGGAGTAATGCCGGGAGTCTTCCTCAATTGCCCTCCACTTCATACTGAGCAGGATCTCTAACAAACCCAGTTCACTGATTTGGTGAGTTGAGCTATCCACCTAGTCCTGGGGCATCTATATCTCTGTGTGCTGAATGCTTGGACTACAGGTAGCTGTCACGTTCCTCTTCCGATGGCCTCCTCTGGTGGGAACCCATTGGCTGAGATGAACAGCACCAACCTTTTTAGGATCCACCCCGATTTGCTGTGGACTTGAACCCTTTCCATTTCAAATGAACAAGGTCAGCTGGGCGGTGGTGGCGCACGCCTTTAATTCTAGCACTCGGGAGGCAGAGGCAGGCGGATCTCTGAGTTCGAGATCAGTCTGGTCTACAAGAGCTAGTTCCAGGACAGGCTCTAGAAACTACAGGGAAACCCTGTCTCAAAAAAAAACCAAAAAAAAAAAAAAATCAAATGAACAAGGTCTTTGGGAATTATCCTCGCATGGATACGGGCTTGATGACAGAGGCCTGGGATCCTACCAACTCAGGAATCTGAGGCAGGTTCAAGTTCAAGATGAGCCAAGGCTATAATGAGCGATTTCACAGCTAGCCTTAGTGAAGTCTTATTTCAAATGAAAAAGGAAGATGGAAATTGGAGGTGTGTTTCTGTGGTTATGGTTCTTGCCTAGAATCCCCCATGAGCGGTTGGGGTTGGGACTCAGTGGTCATGGCACCACTTTAGAGTCAAAGGCAAGAGGAGTCACCTGAAATCTGAGGCTGCATTGCAAGACCCTGACTCAAACAAAACAAAACAAAAATTGAAACCAAAAAAGTCAATCAAGCAATAGCAACAACCAAAAAGATGAGTGGCGGTTTTCCTTATTTGGCTGTTCATCCTGAGGTTTATAAGAAAATAAACGAAGTAATCCAGGGGGAGCAAGCTGGTAAGCAGCACCCTTCCATGGCCTCTGCATCAGTTCCTGCCTCCGGGTTTCTGCAGGGCTGGGGATATGACTCAGTTGGTGAAGTTCTTGTTTTGTGAGCATGAGGACCTGAGTTCCATCCCCAGAACCCATGCACAAAAAAGTCAGGCATGGTGGTAAACACTTGTAATCTCAGAGCTAGGGAAGTAGAAACAGGAGGATCCCTGGGGCTCCCTGGCCAGCCAGCCTAGCATACTTGGTGAGCTCCAGGCCAGTGAGAAACCCAGTCCCCAAAACATAAGGTAGAAAGCATCTAAGGCTGATCTCTGGCCTCCACAAGCCTTTGCATGCATGTCCGTGCACACTCCAACATGTAAATGCTCATTTATACACAGGAACATACCACACACACACACACACACACACACATACACACACCACTAAGACTACATTTTATTTGAAAAAAAATCTTTCAAGCTGCAATTATATAAAAACTGGGATAAGATTATGCATTTTAAAAGATGAAGATAATAGGTCTGGGGATATGGTTCAGTGGTTGGTCTTACAGAGAACCCAAGGACCTATGTTTGGTTCCCAGCAGCCATGTCAGGCCACTCACAACTGCCAGACTTGCTTCAGGGTATCTGGCACCCCCTTCTGGTCTCCAGAGGTATTGCACTCATTCATATGTATATACACACACAATTAAAAAGAAATAAATGTTAAAAAATGAAGCAAGCATAAAGTGGGCATGTCCCGGGCAAAAGGGACATCGATTGTTACCAAATAGCAGAGGCATATTCCTGGGATCCCAAGGCTGCTTTCTGTGAAAAGGCATCTTTCCCTGGGAGCTCACTTCACCATGCTCTCCATGTCTGTCTCCTTCCCTCGGCACTCACAGGATGGTGTTTGAAAGGCAGCAGCCTTCTGGCTGTCACTCGCTTCTGCCTCTGCCTTCCCTAAGCTAATAGCTCACTGGGCCATGCCATTCCATCAGGGTGTGAAAGTCTTATTGGCACAATGCATCATCATGACAAGGCATTTATATGATGCATCGCTTCCAAGATGAAGCCACTGAAGAGGGAGTCCGAGATCAGATTACATTTAATTAGGGGACAAAAGGAATTCTTATGTGTCATTCTGGTGACAGATTAACTGAGAGAAGGAACGTGAGTGTCTCAGAAAAGAAGGGAGAGAGAGTAAAGCACACCAACAGAGAGGACAGGAAAGGGGACAATGATGTACCTGGCCCTGAGAATGGCTGATTCCTATTGTCAGCTCAGTTGGATTAAGAAACGCCAAAGGGCTAGGCAAGATGGCTCACTTAGTGGAGGTGTTTGCTGCCAAGCCTTGGGACTTGAGTTCGATTCTTGGAGTCCAGATGGAAGACAGAATGACTCCTGTAGGTTTCCCTCTGACTCTGTGTATGAGTGCATAAGCATGCGTGTGCATGTGCACACATACAGTAAAAAATAAATAAATAAATGACTAGGCCATTAATGAGGAACACTTTTAGGTTTGTCTGGAAGGGCGTGCCCAGGAAGTTTAACTGAGGAGAGAAAATCCACCATATGGGCAGCACCAACCCATAGGCCAGGGTCCCAGAGGGAATAAAAATGGTAAAAAAAATAGTCAGGCCTTAGAGATGGTTCACTTAGTAAACATGCATGCAAGCATGAGGACTCGAGTTTGATCCCCAGAACCCATGTAAAAAGTCTGTAATCCTCATGATGACAGGATGGGGTTTCTCCATATATATATATATATATATATATATATATATATATATATTATACACACACACACACACACACGTATACAAATTCCCACAATCCTCACAAGTAGGAAAGGAAGAGGGGGAGAAAGGAGAGAGACAGAGAGAGACAGAGAGAGACAGAGAGAGAGAGAGAGAGAGAGAGAGAGAAAGAGAGAAAGGAGAGAGAGAGAGACTGGTAATCCCCTTCTTTTTTCCAGACCCACCAAGAAATGAATAAACAACC